>NC_041710.1:20847787-21147787 GCF_900700375.1 Denticeps clupeoides
TAAGCTGCCTACAATTTCAGATTTTATTCTAGCAGTTAACAGGTGAAAAGATAGAGAAGGTAGGCTCCTATTTAAGTGTTAGGTGGTGTTCGTATTACTAGTGGTAGTCGCCAGCGATATACCTTAGTCGCCAGCAATATACCTTACAAATGAGTATCCAGGGTCTGCTCGTGTATTTGTCACACAAACAACCATGCTGTCTGCTTTTTCATTCTGTGCTCTTCTAGTAACTTTCTATGTTTCCAGTTTTGAGGCCTCCTTTCTCTAACATCTCCTAATAGAATTACTAACGTCCTTAGTACCCTTCTGCTTGCAGGAGAAATACCAGCAGGAACAGGAAAAGCTGAAGCAGGAATGGGAGAAGGCACAGAAGGAGGTTGAGGAGGAGGAGAGACGACACAATGAAGAGGTGGGCCACGTCTGTCTGCACCTGAAGCCAGAAATGTTCATTTTGGACACTGTGAAAATTGGGTGAAATTGTGTAAATTGTAGCCAGAGTAGAACTTTGGTGTGGAATGATGTGTAATCTGCTTGGAAATCTATTGGCCGCAGGAGCAACGGATTCTTGAAGAGACGATGACCCCACTTACCTCTCGTACATCTACTGGGACAGGCAATCTTTCCTCCCCTTCCTCCCCTCAAGACAGCATCGTCCTAGCAACAGCTGACTGGGACAGAAAACAGGAGCATGTAGAACAGCCAAACGGCAACATTCGGACAGACACACACAATGGAGTGGCAAACACTCCTAGGTAAAAGACTTATTAACACACAATACTATCCAAATGCTGGTTTCAGATAGGATAGATTAACCCATCAAACACAAGTTAGAAAACCTACAATGTACAGGGTGGGCCATTTATATGGATACACCTTAATAAAATGGGAATGGTTGGTGATATGTGGCACATTAATATATGTGAAGGGGCAAACTTTTCAAGATGGGTGGTGACCATAGTGGCCATTTCGAAGTCAGCCATTGGAACCAACTTTTGTTGGAAGAGGGTCATGTGACACATCAAATTTATTAGTAATTTCACAAGAAAAACAATGTTGTGCTTGGTTTTAACATAACTTTATACTTTCATGAGATATTTACAAGTTTCTGACCACTTATAAAATGTGTTCAATGTCACCAACCATTCCCATTTTATTAAGGCATATCCATATAAATGGCCCACCCTGTATATGATTTCTTTCCTTTTGGACTGGATTATTGCACCACTTCTCATGGAACATATTTAGCACCTTGGAAATTCTCCATATTTACTGATACAGAGGCTTTGCATGTATCAGTGGATGTGGACATGTGCATGTCCAGGAATCAGGTCAGGATTAAAGACACACACATTTCTGTTTATTTAGCCCTGACCTGCCAAGCCCTGCTCCAACTGAAGATATCTCACCTGCACAGCAGAATGGCCGGAGCCCTCCTTCAATGGACCCCAGTGAGTCTGCTACCCCTCAGCTGCAGTTCATCCAAGGTAATGAGTTGTTACAAGATAGATATCTAGATTCTGTTGTTACAAGATAGATATCTATCGGGTTCAAATCCCAAACTGCCAAGGTGCTACTGAGGTCCTCTTGAGCAAAGCACCGTCCCCACACACTGTTTCCTGGGCGCCTTTCATGGCTGCCCACTGCTCACCAAGGGCGATGGGTTAAAAGCAGAGGACGCTTTTCATTGTGGTACTGTGTGTTGTGCAGAATGAATGACATTTTCACAAACAGTATGTAAAAAAGTACACTGTAAAACAGGTCTGATTTTAATAGTGAAATACTGTATAATACAGAAGGTAAAAAAAATTATTTAAGAAAATATTAATCTTCTAATGTACACGAATCACTAACACTTTCTCATCAAATTTTAAAGTTCTGGATACCACATCTACCAGTTTTATACCATAAGATTTTAAGTACAGTGCACTGTTAATCAATTGTATTCCTGACCATAGATTTTACGGTGAAATTCTGGCACCCACAGCAGCCAGTTTTATATAGTAAATTTCATCATTTTTTACAGTGTAGGAACTAACAGTCTAGATTGCTGGAGTCTCTTCATGGTCATGTGACAATAGTGGCAATCGTTTGTAGCCTGTATTGTACTTGGAATCAAATGGGAATAAATAAGTATTATTGCCTCTCACACTACTCCACTTACCTTGACGTGGAAAATGACCATTACTGCATTGTTAGCCTTGTCTTGTGAGCTATGCTGTTCATATATTGCATATTAGACATTTAAATGCATTTTTATTCTAGACATGTATGATGTTTCCTGTAGCAGATAGCACATGGAAAAGCTCGCCCCCTCATAGCAAACCTCAGAACGAGGAGTGGAAGAAGACAGCATCCCTGGACCGCAACCTCAGCTCACAACAGGGCCAGAGCCCAAGTACAAGAATGAGAAGGTTTGTGTGCCTGTCTGTGTGAGTGTGTTTCTTTGTGCAGGTGAAAGATAGGCACAATTAAATGTGTATCACACCAGTTGTTTGTTCCCCATAAAACCCCATTTCTCCCCTTTCTATACACTGTGTGTTGGAAACAATGTGTAGGTATGCTGCACTCCTGCTCTTGCACACACGCTTGCTTGTGAATAGTGACTGCTGACTGTGCTTCTTCCCTGGTAAGTGGGCACATGCGGGCATGCTTGTGTTGAACGTGGCATTGGCTTGTTGTTCCCAGGTCAGGATCCTATGAGAACATTTTAGGGACACATCCATCCACTTCATCCTCATCCTCACCTGACACACAGCCTCCGAGCCCGAGCAGGTATACTTCCATTTACATTGATGTGATGTGTTTTTTGTAATGTAAATTGTTTTTAAGGTTGAAAGGATGCATCTTCATTTCAGCTTCTGTATAATCAAAATCTGACAGTGAGTTTGGATACATCAATTCAATTATTAAGTTAGTCTGGCTAAAACTGGACTCCTGCAGGTATCTTGCAGGAACTGACATAGGTCTTGGGTGCGCATGCTTTTATAGGGCTTTGACTCGGAAGTGACAGAAAAGGCTGCGTCTTGTGCCATCAGATGCCACCATAACCACAATTGATAATATAATGTAATCTACTTTTCAAAATGTACAGAGCTGAAAAGCAGACCAAATCTCCACCCATCGTAGTTGACTCGTGATTAGCCTCCCTTGCTTGTGTGCTGTGCTCAAAATGTCTAGTTCAGATGTCGGCAACCCACAGCGCTTTCATCCTTATACTGCGTCTGCCTGTGGCTTTGGAAGATAATAATAATTTAATTGTATTATATTTTTAAACACTATTTCAATACTAAAATGCAATGTGTTTAATTTGCGTAACAAATGCCACTGTCATGATTTCCATGAGACCTGTGACCCAGAAGAAGGCACCCGCTACGCTACTTGCGTTTTTTGGACTATTACACTGGTTTTGAGCCTGTTTGACCCCCCCCATGAGCTTATGTGCCAGCCGCTCTTCACGCTCAAGTATTACAACATTGTGATAAACTGTTACTACCCACTTCCAACTGCACTCAGGCCAAAGCCAGCTCTTCAGGGTTCGCGAATGCACGGCTCCTCACAGCCGCATATGCATGTACTTGTATAAGCCCGCCAAAGATGTCACAAGCAACACTCTAGTTGTTTTACACTTAGCATAAAAGTAAAAAAATATATATCCAGTGTTGTCTTCATTTCACATGTCAAAAAGAATTTGCAGCTCCTGGTGCTTTCTCTTTTGTGGCCCAAATGACACTTTGAGTGTTAAAGGTTGCCGACCCCTCGTCTAGTTGCTCTATAACCGTGGCACAACTAAACTGTGCACGGAAATATACTGACCAATCAGTGAAGACCTTTGATAATCGCTGTCTAAATGACATACAGGTGAGTCCTTTTAATTGTCTAGAGGCACATCTTCATCTTCACCATGCCATCATGGTACCTAGCTACATTTCTTTTTAACATTTGGCTGGCTTACATGCAGCCCATTGGCAGCCAGTGACCTGCATGCACATGTTCCAGATATTTGGCTGTTTTGGACAGCGCCTGTGCAACTTCAGAGTCGACGCCAGGCATGTCTGATCATTTTTAACTGTTTGCTGTTATTTTTCTGTCCGGATTTGTCTCCCTCTACAGGTCAGTTAGTGGAAAGAAGCTCTGCTCTAGTTGTGCCCAGCCGCTTGGTAAAGGAGCGGCCATGGTCATCGAAAGCCTAGGCCTGTATTTCCACATCCAGTGCTTCAAGGTATGACATTAACATTAACACTAGTGAAAAGTGTATTTTTTTCCCTCTCCTTCAACATTTTATTCTGGGATGTTCAGTGTGGTGTGTGTAAAGGGCAGCTCGGAGATACAAGCACAGGGACCGATGTCAGGATTCGCAGCGGCCTCCTTAATTGCCATGACTGCTATGTTAAATCTCGTGGTGAGATGATTCATTGATACGTTTTCCATACATTTCTGTAGTTTTACTGTTTATATGAAGTCACTGTTGGCTAATAGATTTGTTTTCGATCCGCTTAGCTGCCGGTCAGCCCACTACCTTGTGACATGTTTGATCCACGCTGTGGACCATAATGGAATCGACACCATAACCACTGAAGCCCTGACGATCTTCAGAGTCACGCCAGTTACCCAGCTCATTTGGAACAGAATAATGTTTAACGACGCAGTCCTCTTTCGAGTTTAATTTAACCTTGCGAATCATGCCCACCCATTTTTAGGACTAGAATTGCAAATGGAGTGTCTCTTTATGGAGTCTTTCTTTCTCAGAGATATAATGTATAACACCTCTTTATTTTTGTACGTGTAAAATAACCTTCTGGTTCTACATGCTGTCATAACGCAATAAAACTGCACTACAGTTATGACTGTATATCCCTGTAATTACACACTAGCCCGAGCTTGCAGTTTAAATAGGTTAACGCTTCTTTCGTCTGGTATAGGGGGTTGGGGGGGGGGGGGGGGGGGGGGGGCATTTGTTTTATTATACTATGAAGTATAAACACCATGTACATTCACAAAATGGCTACAATTTGTGGTGCACCTTAATATCGGTGGCTTTTTTTGCCTTTTTGCTCAGCACAGAATATAATTCGTGGACAAAAGAAAACAGCTCTGTCTTTATTCTGGACCCCTCAAAGTCAAGAGTTATTTTCTGATCTGCGCACTGTGTGACGTTTTTATGCCTTAATCATTTAAAAAAAAAAAAAAAAAAAACTTATTTCGGTAAATGCAGAGAGCTTTCTTGCATAAGGTAACGTCTTTTATTGCTTTGCAATCACATTGGTGTCCTCCGCTGCAGTGGTTATGGATTAGGTTAAGCATTTCGTGTTTCTTTTATTTTCCCCATTAATATATTTCAGACCCTTAATAGACAGTTTATTAAAGACGTTTCTGTATGTTACCTGGTGGTAAAGCATGAAACCAACAACACGGTGCATGTGACATTGCTTGTTTATATAGAAAATTGTGCATTAAACTTTTTTTCCTGTTCTGTTTGATTTGTTTTTTTCCCCATTTATGTGTTTATGTTTAATAGATAATAACTTATTTTCCAATGTATAATGCATGGTTAACAGTCTTGTTTTGAAAGTGTTAATTTGCAATGAAGACATGGCCATTTGGTTTTATGTACATTTTTATTGGTCCCAGATTTTCTGTAGTGAAAGAATGTCCCGTCAGATTTGTGCCTTATGAACGCAGATGGTTGCACACTTTATGGATCTTTACAGGCTGAAAATACCCAAAAGACCATCTCGATCGCCTTACGGTGTATTTGGCATTTAATGGGACTTTTGCACAACTGAAATCCGAATGTCAAATATGGTAGCTTCAAAAAATAATAATAAAAAAAATGAAACCAAATTCCCCGGGATGCGCTTCCAGTACAGTAGTCATATGCACAGAGCACAACTCTATATTTCTACTGTTGTCTGTCCTTTGGGAACACAACATGCCTACATGTGTGTGAGTGTTTTTTTTTTTTTTTTAAGATGCTGTCTCCTTTGCACACCTTCTGGTTTGGTAGATTCACCTGCTCTAGGTCTCTCCTGGCGTTCCACCCTTTTCATGTTTTGGTTTAGAGTCGTAGGTGTGTAGACGAGAGGAAATGTTTCAGATGGAAGAAGACTCGAGACTCCATAAACAAGGATGACATGTTTATGCTCTGTATTTATTGTAATCTCTGATTGAAAAAAAGGTGTTAATAGCATCGGTAGAAGAAAGGGATGTTATGCAATGGCTTTTATAGCAAGTGTACGTTTATAAAATAAAACGTTTGAAATGCTGCTTGTGTTCTTTATTCTGTTCATATCCGGTAAATCCAATTCAATTCAATATATGTAATTTCCCCCCCCCCTTTTTTTATTTTAATGCAAATGTGACATCGTTCACTTGATGCTATCGACTGGTCCCACCGTGATTCTATTATACGCCCTTTTTATTCCTCAAAAGTCATTACGCACATTCAGGAAAAAAAACCTTTTCAATTATATTACCTATTCTTAAATAGTTTTATCAAAAAGAAGAAATATACCACACGACTTTTGCCTATAAAAATAAATTACATGCCAAATAAATTATAATAAATATCCTAGTGACTAGAAACACTAACTGACGCTTAATATGACACAAAATTGTACCGTTTGTATTTTTTTAACACGTGCTAATTATTATAAATACCAAATTAATAACATCGTTGGAATAGCTTTCTGGTAAATTCCTAGTATGTTTAAATACGACTGGACGTACCTGCCAATCAGAAGCGAGAAGGGCAGAGATGTTCGAATAAAAAAAACATTTCAAGTTAAGATCATTCAAATTTGTGCGATGGTTCTTGCTGCCGCCGAGTCCATGAATTAAAATGAATGTCGCTTCCTCTCTTCTGCGGCTTTGCGTCCTCCACACCGCAGCAGTAGCGACTAAAATACGTAATCTGTGACGATGGAACGCGATCGGGGCGCCGTGAACGCCCGCGTCGTTCCGTGCGCGCTTTGGAAAGGTGCGGCGCCACTTGGAGACCGCTGCGGGGCGCGTCGGCCTGAACCGTGTCAGAACATGCCGTTCTTCAGCATCGGAGGCTTGTTCGCGTTCTGTCTTTGCAGCGAGGACAGCACGCTGGCGAAAGGTCCCCCGAGAGAGTCCGGTAAAGGCGGGACCGCGCCCGCCGGCGACGCCCAGCCTTGCGCGGACTCGACGCCCCCCAGGCCGCCGCCGGGCGTGCTTTTCACGGGCTCCGCGTGGCCGCTCCCCGCCGCGGACGGGCTCAGTGCGCCACAGCCGGGCGTGGGGTTGGGGATCGGACCGGGTCCCCCCGTGCTGTCCGGGTCCGGGACTTTAGGCTCTTTGCTGTCTTCGTCGCGAGAGTCCGATTTCTTCCCCGAAGGTCCGTTCTTCGTGGCGGCGGCGGCCGCGGCGGCCGCGCGCTCTTGCTTGCGGAATTTCGCGCGTCGGTTTTGGAACCAAACCTTTAAAAAAATACAGAGATTTTAGTAACATTCGGTTAAGTATTTCGGTTACGTTTTCGACGTTTTAGGCCCGTGTTATACAGCAGCTACTAAAAAAATTATTAACCACTAATCAGATTATTTTTTTGTCGTGTGTCGTTTTTTTTTGTCATGGACATATTAGCATTTGCACAATTGTACCTCATCTTATCTAATAATAATAAATAAGAAAAATAGATTTTTATAGTGGTAGTAGCCTAGTGGGTAACACACTCGCCTATGAACCAGAAGACCCAGGTTCAAATCCCACTTACTACCATTGTGTCCCTGAGCAAGACACTTAACCCTGAGTGTCTCCAGGAGGGGACTGTCCCTGTAACTACTGATTGTAAGTCGCTCTGGATAAGGGCGTCTGATAAATACTGTAAATGTAAATGTAGTAACATTCAGTTATGTAGCTGCTGACCGGTGCGGGTCAGGGAAGATTCAGCTTCTTCATTATTTACCGTCGTTTTCTTTACTCGGCACGACTCGGCGTTTTAGGCCCGTGTTATACAGCTTTCCTAAAAAAAATATTAACCATTAATCAGATAATTATTTTTTGTCGTGTGTCGTTTTTTTTGTCATGGACATATTAGCATTTATTTTAATAATAATAAATAAGAAAAATAGATTTTATAGTGGTAGTAGCCTAGTGGGTAACACACGCGCCTATGAACCAGAAGACCCAGGTTCAAACCCCACTTACTACCATCGTGTCCCTGAGCAAGACACTTAACCCCGAGTGTCTCCAAACGTATTTCCCCCCCGTTTTTGCCCTCTTCTAACGAAGCTGCGCGTCGTGACGGGACCGCACCTGCACGCGCGCCTCCGTCAGGTCGATCTTGAGCGCCAGCTCCTCTCGGGTGTAGATGTCGGGGTAGTGCGTCTCGGCGAAGACGCGCTCCAGCTCCTTCAGCTGCGCGCTGGTGAACGTGGTCCTGATGCGCCGCTGCTTCCGCTTCTCGTTCAGGCCGCCGTGGTCCGTGAACAGCTTGTACGGAACTGGACGCCCAAAAAATACGCAGACATCGTTACGGTGGCGGACAGAATATTAATGCTCTGAATCATTGCGTATCGTTGTTATTATTATTATTGCGTTCGTTTGGATGTTCAAGCGTTCGGTTTTTAAAGCGGCGAAATCGCTGTAGCCTCGAGCCCAGCGCATATTTCCAAAAAGGAACGAAGGAAGAAAGAAAAGGAACAGGATTTATTCAAGTTCATTCTGGAAGCTGCTGCTTGGGACTTGGGGGGGACAACCGCACAGCTTCTGGAAAAAGCCTCTAGAGCTCGTTAACATGCTTTTTTGGCCAATCATTAATCTCATTTAGTCGCATTATTCTGTAAATTCGTCGGATGGATACCGCGCGGTGTAGAACGGAAGGTACGGTGCGCGGTTCCGGTTCGGGATCGGTCCCGGTAATCAGCTTTGGTCTTTCGTTTATTTAATTAGTTCCCTCGCCGCCGCGTAAATAAATTATCCCGTCGGTTCGCCGGTTGGTTCGTAACCCAATTATTCCCGCGCCGCAGCAAATTCGGATCCTGAAAGGCGCGTCACCTGCGGAGTACGCGCTGCTCTGGTGGTCCCGCAGCGGGCCCAGGCTGCAGGTGGCCGGCGTCAGGGGGGGACACCCGGCCGTGGCCCCGAACGTGCTGCGGATCGGGTTGTACTGGAAGCCGCCGGCCTGGTTGCAGGAGCTGAAGTCGGCGTAGGCTGAGGCGAGACTGGACGTGTCCATCCCGGCCATGCAGGACTCGTAGGCGGAGGAGTTCAGGTAGGAGTACTCCATCTTATACATCGGAACGAGGGGAGAAGCAGGAGCGAGGAGGCGACCGGATCGCGTCTGGAGACGGAGTGGAGTGGAGTGGAGTGGAGAGATGCGCAGCGGCTCGCCGCCTCCCCCTGACTGGCCCGCTGCTGGACGGCCGAGCTGCTTTTTGTCTGGAGACCCCCGCGTGTCCCCGAGCTCTCGCGCGAACCCGGGACTGCGTGGACGCTCCGTAGGACAATGGCGCGAGGCGGTGGGTCTTGGTCTTGGTCTTTTTTTTTTCTTCAGGACAATAAGTCATCGGTGCGTCGCGGCCCGCAGTCGCCAGGAGGGGGGGAGGGGGGGCACACGCGCGTCCCCCCACCCTACACCCCCCTCGCGAGACTCTAATTAAGGCCTCCTGAATACTGCGCGCGCCATTACGCAATCGCTCTCTCCATCTCTCCACCCGCCCGCCGCCTTCCTCCTCTCCACACCGCTGCTCTTCCTCTCCTCCATCTCCGCGCCCGGCCCGCAATAATTCGATCAGGGCGCTTATAAATAATGAGAGCTGGGTGACGATTCTCCCTGATCGAATTCCGCGCGAGCTCTTAAGCCTTTTAACTCATCGTTCAGCCGCGGTGCAATTTTTACCTGCGTCCCCGCCTCCCCCACCCCATCCTTCCCCGTCTCTCCGGACGCCCGGGTCCAACACGCCGACGTGCCGGGAATAACATGGGATTCAAACACATGTGTGCATATCTATGTATAAATTCAAAAACAATTACAGTAATAAAGATCTCTTCATTATAAAGCCATTTATTTCTGGATTTTCAATATACTGGACGCATAACTCCAGGACTGGAAACTGGCAACGAGGTGCTTGTATGTTAACAGAAGATGTTTTTTTTTTTTTTTAAACCTTGGGCAGCCCTGTTTTTTCGCGAATCCAGTGGAAAGTCTGATGTACTTCACAGGAATCACTGCACATGAGCAAATTGCGTCATTTTTCTTTAGGGAGACATCGAAATGGGTCGTACGGAGGCTCAGTTCCTAGTTCTTTACGAGCGTGTGTGTGTGTGTGTGTGTGTGTGTGTGTGTGTGTGTGTTTAGGTAAGTGCGCCCTCCCTCCACGTGGAACAAACCTATTAAGTTCCTTCCTCGGAGACCAGGAGGCTAATTTCATTACGACTGGAAACGAGTTTGCGCGTCATGGTTTGCGTCTGAAATAAAAGAATCGAATGGAAAAGAACCAACACCGAGACATCAGGAGTGAACGCACTTCGAATCCTTTTGCTGTTTACACGACACGCATTATAAGGTAAAACACGCCAGATTACATTTAATTCGAACTTTATCTAACGATTTAACACGACAAAATGCACTAGAAGGAACGGGGACTCCCAAACAATAAAATAAACTTCAATAAACGTTTAAAATGAACTAACTCCTCGTTACAAATAACAATAATAATAATTACAAAAATCAATCCAAAAATATCAGCTACAATAAAATCCAAACAAAATGTAGTATAGGATGAGTAATAAAATACGATCACGCGACTCTTTATAAGAAAAAGACATAACAGTCTTAATGTCATTCGGCCATTCCCATTTCCCCGAACCGTGCCAAGCCCCCCCGGGGTACGTCGCGAAATGCGATTTGGCTGGTGGCTGATGGCAACGTCAGGGTCACGTTATTACGCCGACATCCGTCTCTCCGTTTAAGGACGCCTGGCCGGCCCGGGGGCACCGGCGGGACGGGTGACAGTGACCAACCCGCGCGGTGTCGTTTTGTCCTGTGGCGGGTGGCGTGTGATCGAGTGCGTCCTCATGGTAATGAGGGCTCGCCATTGTGCGCCGCGAGCGGAGACCACGTCGCGTTATTCACGCGCACATCCATCATAAACTTCAGCAACAATGATAAAAATTGGATTATTCACGGGCTGCGTTGCACTAAGACATCTGCCTAAATGTAAATGTCCCGTTTTCATATGCATCATTCCTAATAATAGAGGCAATATAGTCATATGAATAGAACTAATTTCTTTGGCCGCAGTGATTAAGCGGATTTGTGTCGTCGTATGTATAAAACAGGACACTTTTACTTTACATTTCGAGACAGTTCGAAATTTAATCCACCTAAATCCCAGTAACACATCTAGATATTTCCAGTTTAAGAATATTTTGCAGATGAAATGAAACCCCACGTGTCCACACCAGCAGCTCCTGATGCAGGGCGGCCAGCTTCATTCCCTAAGCAATTAGAAATTGACTCTGGATGTAAAAAAACATATTTTCTAAGATTCATTTAAATTATTATTAGTCTGCAATTTATTGCACTGTTTATTTGGAATAACCCTGATTTTTAATATCTATTGCTTACTGTTTTATTGTTGCTACCGTCATTTGAACTCTCTTGACATCAGAACCAAGTGCAACAAACTTTGGTCGTGGCATATATTTAAATGAAAAAATAAAGAAACTTTCGCCAAAGTCCTTTCTCTGTTAAAAATGGGAAACACACACATACAGGTCGCCGTTTGGCATATATTTAAATAAAAAAACAAAGAGACTTTTGCCAATGTCCTTTCTCTGTTAAAAAGATAATACACACATATAGGTCCCCGATTGGCATATATTTAAATTAAAAAACAAAGAGACTTTTGCTAATGTCCTTTCTCTGTTAAAAAGGTAACACACATACATACAGGTCCCCGTTTGGCATATATTTTAATGAAAAAAAAAACAGAGACTTTTGCCAATGTCCTTTCTCTAAAAAAGGTAACACACCCACATACAGGTCCCCCTTTGACCCTGGTTTTTGATACCGAACCCATAACACTGTCACTCTTCTCCACTGGTTCCTCGAACACCTCCATCACCTGCTGATTGCTCTGACCGTGGCCATGTTATTACAGATGATTTTTGGATCAGCGCGTATATTTCCCCCCATGTGCTTCTTGCACACAAACCTTCTATTGTTTTCCCTGCTGTTGCCATACTTTGAGTCCGGGCTGTGATTGGACCACTCCGATGTCATCGTGCCGCTGTGGTGACCTTTGTTCCGAGACCCGCAGCAGACACTGCAAGCGCTCGCATTAATTTGGAGGAATTGGATGTGACATCTCAGCGCATAACTCGATTTGGAGGATGGGTGCACCTGGCCCCATCCCCTCCAGAGACAAGCCTCTCCTCTCCCACGTCCCTGCTCCCTCTCTCGCGCCGATCATTAAAGAGTGTGATCCATTAGCTCAGCACTAATCGCATTACAGCCAATGGAAAAAGGAAGTTGATGTAGGCTGAAAAAAAAAACACAGGGATAGAGAGGCAATAGCAAGGAGGAGGGAGGGAAAAACTATCTGTGAAAGTATTAAGCATCTAGTAATGTGTACACTGTTGAATTAATTCCATGTTTATGCCCAGAAAATTTATGAATAAATAAGAAATGGTGGCTGGACAGACAGACAGACAGGCAGACAGGTAGATAGATTGATTGAAAGATTGATAGACAGACAGACAGGCAGACAGATAGGCAGACAGACAGAGAGATAGATAGATAGATAGATAGATAGATAGATAGATAGATAGATAGATAGATAGATAGATATATAGATAGATAGATAGATAGATAGATAGATAGATCTGACCTACGCAGTCAGAGGTCAATCCTGGACAATCCGCCATGGCCCTGAACCCTCACTACCCCATTATTATAACCCAGTCAGAAAGCTTTTAGCCCCGGTGTCACAGCAAGATTGATGGTGTGAAGTGAAGAGCGGGTGGAGGAGCAGGTGGTTTGAGAAGTAAAAGTGCGTGTTTAACCCCACAAAGGTTTGTGAGACCCACCATAGTATGAGTTACGAGAGCTTCTCATCTGCAATATTTTCCAGAGGTTATTATAACCAGTTAAAATATAATGTGGCAACGTTGAAATACAGCATGCACGGTCTTTGTTAATTTATTGGAAAAAAAAAATTACGGGAATAAATTGAGAATTTAAGCATAAGCATTTTACATCCTGTAATTTTGTATTTTTATACTAAGATAAAAAACATCTCTTATCATTTCCTCCTTTCACTCAAACCCTCTTCCCAAATTTGATAAGTGCTTGAGTTGCACTTTACTAACTCGGGTCTTGTTCTTGTATTTTTTATTTTTATTATGTTTCACTTTTCTTGGTTACAAGATATACTGATGGTCTCAAACACAAACTGGTTTTCCGTACAGGGCCGAACATTGAATATTGCTGCCTCCCAAATCCGATTTTCTTTCCGTAGCAAGAGAAGAACAATAAAGAGGAAGGCAACCAGGCGACTACCAACAACCCACTTGAAGGCCCTGTTGAGGGATGTGTGATGAGATTACTGGGGCCAGTGAATCGGAATTGAATGGAAGCAAAAGTTCTCATATTCATCTGAAACAATGACTTTTATATAGACTCGAGGCCGTGGGTATTGTATAAATTGTGAAATAGACTACTCCGCTCCCTGAGCATCTCCACACCTGTTCATCTTGATGGCTGTGGAGCTCTCAAACCCTCAAATCAAGAAGAGATTAGAGGGACTTTGAACGGTAAGATGTTTCAAATCATTTCAAATATCGACTTCTACTCTAGTCTTTATCTGAGGTGGCCAAATTTTAGATGATATTTTTTTCTGTGAAGGTCTGTAAAGGTTTGTGTGATCTTTGGTCAGATCATCTCTCCAGTAGCTGCTTCAGGGCCCTGAGTTAAGTGGTCTGGAGTGGAAGGCGGCGTGGCCTCCACCACGGCAGCAGGCAGCACACATAATCAAATCAGGGCCGGGAATTGAATTACCCCGGACCCAAGCTGCACTGGGCAGGGGAAAAAAAGGCAGCGGACAGGCGCCTGCATCCTGCTGCACACAAGCCCGGCCATTAGTGCCTTTATATTCAAATTGGACCAGTGGACCAGGGAGTAATCTCAATTCTAAACCATGGATAAAACTATTGGGGCCAAGTTGATAAGGGTACATTTAACTATAAATGTGCATTAAACCCCTTTATTCATTCAGAACTATAAACCACTGATGAATTATTAGAAATCTTACTGCCAAAGTCTGTTGTGTACTTTTACAGGGCGTTACAACAAGAGAGCAGCTAAACGCAGCAGGACCTGGATCCGAGTCAAAGGAAGACAAACACCTGCCCGTCTGTATGCCTGCATGCATGCGTGGTGTTTGTTTGGGTGTGTTTGTGTGCATGTTTGTGTGTGTTAGTGTGTTTTGTGTGTGTGTGTGCATGTGTTTGTGCGCATGTTTGTGTGTCTGCGTGTCGGTGTGTGTGTTTGTGCGTGTGTTAGTGTGTGTTTATGTATTTGTGTGAGTGTGTGTTTGTGCGTGTGTGTTAATGTGCGTTTGTGAGTGTGTGTGTTTGCGCGTGTGTTTATTTGTGTGTTTATGTGTTTGTGTGAGTGTGCATGTGTTTGTGCGCTTGTTTGTGAGTGTTTTTTTCGAGTGCGTTTCTTTGTGTGTTTATGTGTTTGCGTGTGTGCGTGTGTTTGTGAGCATGTGTGTGTGCGTGTTTGTGTGTGTGAGTGTGTGTCTGTTTGTGTGTGTGTGTGTATTTGTGAGCATGTGTGTGCGTGTTTGTGTGTGTGAGTGTGTGTCTGTTTGTGTGTGTGTGTGTGTTTGTGAGCATGTGTGTGAGTGTGTGTGTGTGTGTGTGTGTGTGTATGTGTGTCCCCACGTGCCCGTGTACATCACAGTGCCACCTGCCGAGCTCGGCGTGTCGGGACGCGCCACTGTACGTATAGAAGGCGCCTCCCTGCGCGTCATGCATCATAACTGTCAGCGCCCCCGGGCGCCATTACGCGCCCTTTCATACGCAGATTTCATACGAGCTTTCCGACAATGTCGCGTTATGGAAACAATATCCGCGGAGCCAAGCAGCTGCCAGATATTACACCTGGTTATTCTTTTAATTATTCAACAATTGCATATATTGCTAATATTGTTTTTGTTCAATCTATTGAAAGGTAATTTAACTAATTCTATAAATACTACCAAAATGTAATTAACATTACCATAATGTTAATGAACGCAAAGTATTGTATTTATTATTATTAATATTATTATTAAAAGTATATAACAGATTTTTGCAGGGTAAGTATATATATATATATATATACACACACACACACACACACTTTGCTTCAGGTGAAGTTTCTTATCCCCTCTGCTTTTCTCCCTTCAAGAACAACACGTTTAAAATATAGACGCCGTCGAACAACAAAAAAAGAGAAAATGGTGACAAGGGACAATCATTATGTGGTAAAAAAAAAAAAAAGTGCTAAATAATCAAAGAAACTGGATTGCGGAACATATGAAAAAAAAAAAAAGCTCCATCAGGTCAGAACGTCTTCCGAGAACGTCAGTCACGTTTAGAACCGTGTGTGTTCTCCGTCGCACGGTTCCAAATCGGTGAGAAATGGTGTACTTACAGCAGGCGCTCCGGCGAACTGTCCTCTCGCGTCCCGAAGCCGCTCTCTCGCGTCCTAATACGGGTGAAAAGTTTTTATACGCGGCCACCAGCAGCCAGTAATGGGATTATTATACGAGGCGCCGGCGATAACCTTTTTAAATAGGCCCGACCTAATTAGTTTTTTCCTTCTCCCTCTTTTTTTTTCCAGCGGCGAAAAAATTTGATTTTGCGTCGGAGTGCCGACATTTTCAGTTGATACTAAACCAATTTCTGCTGCATTACACATCTCCCTCCTAATCGCATGAGCATGTTTGCCAGCAGTAAGGTACGTAACATTCTTTGGGAGACTTTGATTATGATCTGATAAATTAATTAGACCCTTTCGCTGCCTGTCTCAATTTACTTTGATATGGGGAGCTGCGTGCGAACAGGCGCCCCTAGCGGACAGAAGACCCCACTACACCCCTCGGTCTTCCATACTGTTACGAATCTGGAAGTTACGCTGATCAACACCATCCTATAGACTACATAATTACGTAATTACATTTAACACAAAGCAACAACCATAATACACAACTTTGTGTGTGAGTTTCATTTGTTACCACCTTTTAAAAACGCAATCGTGTCATTTCACCAACACAACTGCGGTTAGTTGACTGATTGACAATTGTGTTTGGCATAAGATTCAACACAAAAGTCCATGGCCCGTACGTCATAACAGACAACTACATTTACATTTACAGCATTTATCAGACGCCCTTATCCAGAGCGACTTACAATCAGTAGTTACAGGGACCGTCTCCCTGGAGCAATTTAGGGTTAAGTGTCTTAGGCGAGTGTGTTACCCACTAGGCTACTACCACAACTAGCCAATAGGATGCAAAAGACAGCCAATAGGATTTGAGTTTTACGATCTAGTAGTTTCTCAGAGGGCAAGGATCTCATTCCCAATGAGAATTTATCAAATGTGTGCTATAACTTAAATTGTAGGGTTTTACAATTATTTGCAAATATTGTACATTTAACATTAGCTTTGTATCAGTTGTATTTAATGTAAAAGCCTACTCCAACTTAATAATCATTCATAAGTAATTATTTGGTTACTTTAATTAGTTATTAATTTTTTTTTCAAATGTTTGTCAAAGTGTCTTTAATTTTTTCTTCCCAGAAGAATTGTTACATTTCAAATTCACAGAACCGACATATTACAGTCTTATGACACAGCTGTTTAAACTCAATTTAAACTGCATAATGAAATGTTAAAACTTTATTTATAACATGGTATCAACTATAGAGAAAAAACACAGGACACTTTAAACACGTTAAGGACACTGTAAATTGCTCTTTATTGCTTTAAGTACACATTACTACAGATGTCTAGGAAACATAGAAACATTAAAGTGTATATGTATGCAAATATTTATTTGCATGGGTTACTCAAATGACAAAATATGTCATGTTAAAAATATGTCATGATGAGGTGTGAAAGTATGCAGAATTTACGTGGAATTACATGAATAACACTCTAGCTGAAGTGGTAATGTGCTAACCCCCCCGCAACACCAGCCAAACCAGTATGTATGTATATGGAGGCTGTTAGGGCCCTGCTCCAGTGGTGAGTGGCAGAATCTACACAGACGTCCAGTGGGATACTTTTGACCCTTCTAGCTCCTGCTGGAAGAAAGGAGTAGCAGTAAAGTCCTGGAAGCTCATTCTGGGATCAGTGAGACCCTCAGCTGCATAGATGTGGAACACCTTCTGAGAGCAGCAGAAGTATTTAACTTCCACTGACGGATTAAAAAGCCATCTGCAAGAAAGCGGGATTTTGGCTGGCCACATGCAAGATAATTCCTTGTGGTCTTATTTTGTTGTTGCTGTTGTAGGGCCTGCTGCTTCTCCACAATTTCCTTCACCATCCTTTGTACATCCTCCTTTGTCAGAGATGGTTCTGGCACTGGGGGACTCCTGGCGGGAGGGTTAAATTCTGCTGGTGGCAAGGTAATGACCGTAACGTTGACCGTCTCACCTCCTGTAGTAAGATGCTGCCCCAGGGGTCTCCTGGAGCCTCTCCTCACTTGTGTTCAGTGAAGACCTGGTGTTCTTCTTCTTAGCCAGGTGCTTAATATAACGCGCAGAGCTGTCCTTTCCATTCGATCAGAGCAAAGTTGGTACCTCCAAACTGTTCGTCCTGACAAAAAAATCAAAACAGCGCCAACACTCGTAGTGCCGGAAATATATTACATCCGTACTGTTAATTACCATTGAAAATGAATGGGAAAAGTTACACGGCCGGTAGACAGGATCTTTTTGGGAACCTCGTTTCAGTAAAACACACACCCAGTGTGTTATATGAGACATATCAGGTTCTTGTCGTGGTTTAAACGGCAATTCGTGTATTTGAGAGGCGAAACTGGGTGGTAGTAGCCTAGTGGGTAACACACTCGCCTATGAACCAGAAGACCCAGGTTCAAACGCCACTTACTACCATTGTGTCCCTGAGCAAGACACTTAACCCTAAGTTGCTCCAGGAGGACTGTCCCTGTAACTACTGATTGATAAGGGCGTCTGATAAATGCCGTAAATGTAAATGTAAATGAAACGATTTCAATTCCGGTTACACAACGTAAATGTCGTACAGGCCACTTTTCTTCATGGTTCAAGGGCGACATCTGCTGGTAGAAAATATAGCCACACGTTCATATTGACGTCATACAACCAATCCGGGACTTTTTCAAGCCAACACTCAATAGGTCCTTCTTTCCCCTAGTCCTTTTTTAAAAAATAGATTAGACTAGATTTAAGTTCTCTTGTAGACCTGTAGACTAGGACTAGTCTTAATCTAGATTGTGTTACACACTAGGCTGTTACCACCCTAAATCCTACTTAAAGAGCTAAATTACTCCAATGAAGATCACAAGGAAACAACGTTATATTTTATTATAATACATTTGATGCGGGTTTCTTAGGCAACCATGTGCAAATATATACTAAATCAACTATATATACTACATATATTACTGGGTCATTTACAACGCAAAGAGCAAAGATCTGCACACATGGTAAAGCACTGTTAAGAACCTACACATTGTTAACACGCTGTCAGCCCTTTTACTGACCATCTGACAAATGTGAGGTGGCAAACAGATGTGAAAAAAGTTGCACTTTTATCTAAAAACACAAAGAGTTTTCACAACCATCAAAAAGTTGTGCAGCGTAGCAGACTAGAACTCGGGGCTGTGGTGGCCTAGTGGTTAAGGAAGCGTCCCCATAATCAAAAGGTTGCCGGCTGCTGTGTAACACAAGTAACAATCACTTTATACTAAAAATTATAAAGAAAAAAAAACAGCACCTCACCAGTCAAACATACTCATTTGACTAAAAACTATGAAATAACACATGTAATGTTATGCAGCAAACAAAAAATGTAAATAGTTTCATATTTTAGGCTATTCAAACTTCTGCTGTCATTACAGCATTTCACACTCTTGGCCTCCACTCAGCTACCACAAGTTAAACAATAGGGAGGTTTTCCAACGGTCCTACAAGAGTTCCCCTGTTACTTTTCATTCATGCACGACAATGACCATAATAATTATGCCAAATAATTAAACTTTCTTAAGGCTTAAGGCTTTCTTGAATTGAGCTCCCTCTCTTCAGAAGAAGAGCAAGACAAGCACTCAAGACACTTTTCAGTTCTGGTTCCTTGTTCTGTCATCAAGACGGCCGAGTCCTTTCCCTTCTTCAAGCAACGATTAAATACACACCTTTTTAAGGACTAAATATACAGAGTGTCTCCATCAGAAAAAATAAATTCTTACTAATGTTAGTTCTCCTGACTATACTTTTGTAAGTATATGTTTCAATGTAAAAGTATACTTACAATTTTTAATGTAAGGTTCTTTGTAATGTGTAAGCGAAAGTTATTGTCATTGTGATACGCTGCAGCACAGTACACTGAGACACAACAAAATGTGTCCTCTGCATTTAACCCATCACCCTTGGTGAGCAGCGGGCAGCCGTGACAGGCGCCCGGGGAGCAGCGTGTGGGGACGGTGCTTTGCTCGGTGGCACCTCAGTGGCACCTTGGCCTTCGAACTGGCATTACGGAGCTGCTTCCTTAAACGCTAGGCCACCACTGCACCAGTGGTGTATTGTCATGTACAATTTTTAAAATGTAAGGTTCTTTGTTCTTTAATAGCATTTGTGATAGTATGTAGTATGTTGTTGGTTTAAGTCGAGTTATAAAGGTCTGAAGATCGAATATGGATCACAAAACACTGACGTATGTCGCTCTGGACAAGAGCGTCTGCTAAATGCCAAAAATTTTATTTTTTTCTACTGTTAAAGTTTAGATTATTGGGTGGCAGTAGTCTAGTGGGTAACACACTCGCCTACGAACCAGACGTCCCAGGTTCAAACCCCCCTGAGCAAGACACTTAACATTGAGTGTCTCCAGGGGGACTGTCCCTGTAACTACTGACTGTAAGTCGCTCTGGATCAGGACGTCACCAAATTGACATTGAGGCAGATGACAGTTCAGGTTTCTGACTGGTACAGTTTCTAAACTAAATCCAACCTAAACATCTCACATCAAGGAGGAACATGAAAGCAAACGAGGCAGGCAACAGATCTGAGGGCCAGACAGCTAGGTGTCCGTGAAAAGAGGACCAAAGCGCCATAAACACATAAACAGTCGTCAGGTCTGGGTTCAGAAGTTAGTGCACACTAACATCAGGGCCAGCTCCACCCTGAAGGCTGCAGCTCCACCTGGGAACCATGCCTGTGCTCCACAGCGCGCTTCTCCTCGTGTGCATGACCACGTTTTTGGACATTTCCCTTCCATCTCCGAACATAGAGGACAGGCTTGGGAAAGAAAGCCGAGAAGACGACGCCGTCTCCGCTTCGCCCCCCCAGCTGGCCAACAGAGCCAAGGAAGCCGGGAACACCAAGAAGTTCTGGAATCAGTTCTTGTTCCAAAGAAAGCCGGGCTTCCAGTCCGTGCTGCCGATCGACCTGAGCGAAGTTCACCAGGAGAAGTGCCGGGCGCTGCCCTTCTTTCAGGTAGGAGCTGTCCGCACCGCGACTCGAACCCGCGAAACAGACCCCCCCCATCCAGAAACTACAGCGCCACGACTCGAACCCGCGACACAGACCCCCCCATCCAGAAACTACAGCACCGCGACTCGAACCCGCGACACAGATCGATAACAAAGACACCCCCCCCCCAGAAACTACAGCACCGCGACTCGAACCCGCGACACAGACCCCCCCATCCAGAAACTACAGCACCGCGACTCGAACCCGCGACACAGACCGATAACACAGACACCCCCCCCATCCAGAAACTGCAGCACCGCGACTCGAACCCGCGACACAGACCGATAACACAGACACCCCCCATCCAGAAACTACAGCACCGCGACTCGAACCCGCGACACAGACCGATAACAAAGACACCCCCCCCCCCAGAAACTACAGCACCGCGACTCGAACCCGCGACACAGACCCCCCCATCCAGAAACTACAGCACCGCGACTCGAACCCGCGACACAGACCGATAACACAGACACCCCCCATCCAGAAACTACAGCACCGCGACTCGAACCCGCGACACAGACCCCCCCATCCAGAAACTACAGCACCGCGGCTCGAACCCGCGACACAGACCGATAACAAAGACACCCCCCCCATCCAGAAACTACAGCACCGCGACTCGAACCCGCGACACAGACCGATAACAAAGACACCCCCCCATCCAGAAACTACAGCGCCGCGACTCGAACCCGCGACACAGACCGATAACACAGACACCCCCCCCAGAAACTACAGCACCGCGACTCGAACCCGCGACACAGACCCCCCCATCCAGAAACTACAGCACCGCGACTCGAACCCGCGACACAGACCGATAACAAAGACACCCCCCATCCAGAAACTACAGCACCGCGACTCGAACCCGCGACACAGACCCCCCCATCCAGAAACTACAGCACCGCGACTCGAACCCGCGACACAGACCGATAACAAAGACACCCCCCCCATCCAGAAACTACAGCGCCGCGACTCGAACCCGCGACACAGACCGATAACAAAGACCCCCCCCCCCTCCAGAAAGTGCAGCACCGCGACTCGAACCCGCGACACAGACCGATAACAAAGACACCCCCCATCCAGAAACTACAGCGCCGCGACTCGAACCCGCGACACAGACCCCCCCATCCAGAAACTACAGCACCGCGACTCGAACCCGCGACACAGACCCCCCCATCCAGAAAGTGCAGCACCGCGACTCGAACCCGCGACACAGACCGATAACAAAGACACCCCCCCCCCAGAAACTACAGCACCGCGACTCGAACCCGCGACACAGACCCCCCCATCCAGAAACTACAGCACCGCGACTCGAACCCGCGACACAGACCGATAACACAGACACCCCCCCATCCAGAAACTGCAGCACCGCGACTCGAACCCGCGACACAGACCGATAACACAGACACCCCCCATCCAGAAACTACAGCACCGCGACTCGAACCCGCGACACAGACCCCCCCATCCAGAAAGTGCAGCACCGCGACTCGAACCCGCGACACAGACCGATAACACAGACACCCCCCATCCAGAAACTACAGCACCGCGACTCGAACCCGCGACACAGACCGATAACAAAGACACCCCCCATCCAGAAACTACAGCACCGCGACTCGAACCCGCGACACAGACCCCCCCATCCAGAAACTACAGCACCGCGACTCGAACCCGCGACACAGACCGATAACAAAGACACCCCCCATCCAGAAACTACAGCACCGCGACTCGAACCCGCGACACAGACCCCCCCATCCAGAAACTACAGCGCCGCGACTCGAACCCGCGACACAGACCGATAACAAAGACCCCCCCCCCCTCCAGAAAGTGCAGCACCGCGACTCGAACCCGCGACACAGACCGATAACAAAGACACCCCCCATCCAGAAACTACAGCGCCGCGACTCGAACCCGCGACACAGACCCCCCCATCCAGAAACTACAGCACCGCGACTCGAACCCGCGACACAGACCCCCCCATCCAGAAAGTGCAGCACCGCGACTCGAACCCGCGACACAGACCGATAACAAAGACACCCCCCCCCCAGAAACTACAGCACCGCGACTCGAACCCGCGACACAGACCCCCCCATCCAGAAACTACAGCACCGCGACTCGAACCCGCGACACAGACCGATAACACAGACACCCCCCATCCAGAAACTACAGCACCGCGACTCGAACCCGCGACACAGACCGATAACAAAGACACCCCCCATCCAGAAACTACAGCACCGCGACTCGAACCCGCGACACAGACCGATAACAAAGACACCCCCCATCCAGAAACTACAGCACCGCGACTCGAACCCGCGACACAGACCCCCCCATCCAGAAACTACAGCGCCGCGACTCGAACCCGCGACACAGACCGATAACAAAGACCCCCCCCCCCTCCAGAAAGTGCAGCACCGCGACTCGAACCCGCGACACAGACCGATAACAAAGACACCCCCCATCCAGAAACTACAGCGCCGCGACTCGAACCCGCGACACAGACCCCCCCATCCAGAAACTACAGCACCGCGACTCGAACCCGCGACACAGACCCCCCCCATCCAGAAAGTGCAGCACCGCGACTCGAACCCGCGACACAGACCGATAACAAAGACACCCCCCCCCCAGAAACTACAGCACCGCGACTCGAACCCGCGACACAGACCCCCCCATCCAGAAACTACAGCACCGCGACTCGAACCCGCGACACAGACCGATAACAAAGACACCCCCCATCCAGAAACTACAGCACCGCGACTCGAACCCGCGACACAGACCGATAACAAAGACACCCCCCATCCAGAAACTACAGCACCGCGACTCGAACCCGCGACACAGACCCCCCCATCCAGAAACTACAGCACCGCGACTCGAACCCGCGACACAGACTGATAACACAGACACCCCCCCATCCAGAAACTGCAGCACCGCGACTCGAACCCGCGACACAGACCCCCCCATCCAGAAACTACAGCACCGCGGCTCGAACCCGCGACACAGACCGATAACACAGACACCCCCCATCCAGAAACTACAGCACCGCGACTCGAACCCGCGACACAGACCCCCCCATCCAGAAACTACAGCACCGCGACTCGAACCCGCGACACAGACCGATAACACAGACACCCCCCCATCCAGAAACTACAGCGCCGCGACTCGAACCCGCGACACAGACCGATAACAAAGACACCCCCCATCCAGAAACTACAGCACCGCGACTCGAACCCGCGACACAGACCCCCCCATCCAGAAACTACAGCACCGCGACTCGAACCCGCGACACAGACCGATAACACAGACACCCCCCCATCCAGAAACTGCAGCACCGCGACTCGAACCCGCGACACAGACCGATAACACAGACACCCCCCATCCAGAAACTACAGCACCGCGACTCGAACCCGCGACACAGACCCCCCCATCCAGAAAGTGCAGCACCGCGACTCGAACCCGCGACACAGACCGATAACACAGACACCCCCCCATCCAGAAACTGCAGCACCGCGACTCGAACCCGCGACACAGACCGATAACACAGACACCCCCCCATCCAGAAACTGCAGCACCGCGACTCGAACCCGCGACACAGACCGATAACACCGCCCCCCTCTCCCTCTCCCTCCCCCAGAAAGTGCAGCACCGCGACTGCGAGCCGCTCCTGCTGAAGAACCACGTGTGTTTCGGGACGTGCGTCTCCGGGGACGCCTGTGTCCTCTGCTCCCCGGTGGCGGTGATCTGGCGGACGGTGCGGCTGAGGTGCGGCGGCGACGCCGAAGTGAGCAAACTGGTCGCCACCGTGGAGGACTGTCGCTGCGAGGCGGGGACAGCAGCAGCTTCGGGTCACCGCCGCGGACCAGGCCTGGTCGACCCAAGTGTTGGAAATCAGGACTAGAACACCCAGCACCCAGCCAACGTTCTAATAATAAATAATTCTAATAAACATAAAAATAAATATCTACTTGGTCGTGTTTTTATTGTTAAAATGTCCTGCATGTCACATGTCATTTCAAATTTCAAAAGGGTGCTAGTAGCCTAGTGGGTAACACACTCGCCTATGAACCAGAAGACCCAGGTTCAAATCCCACTTACTACCATTGTGTCCCTGAGCAAGACACTTAACCCTGAGTGCCTCCAGGGGGACTGTCCCTGTAACTACTGATTGTAAGTCACTCTGGATAAGGGCGTCTGATAAAATGCTGTAAATGTAAATGTTGGCTTGGTGTCTTGCACACATTAATGCATTCATTGCACGGACTCAGCTATTGGATTTTTTTTTAGAGACAGCATATTTATTGCATGAAATGCATGTAAATAGTATAAAACCAACTTCGTTGGTATATATATGGTACAGATTCATCATATAGAAAAATAAAAACAATTTATGTAGACTTCACAAATATCTCCCCGCATTGCCAGTGCCAGCACCCAAGTTGCACAGTATGGATACATAATAGCTTTCTTCTTATTATCTAGTGAAGGATGTTAAGACTCCGTTATGTAACTACTTAATCCAAGAAGAGGGCTTTTCCCTTTAATTTCCCCAGAACATTAGAAGAAGAAACAAAAAAGAATGCAGGGATAAATGCATCGGTCCATATTTGCATTGGATGTGCACGTCTTACAGTACATCAGTCCAGTCATTTAGAAA
This sequence comes from Denticeps clupeoides, assembly GCF_900700375.1. Taxonomy (NCBI): domain Eukaryota; kingdom Metazoa; phylum Chordata; class Actinopteri; order Clupeiformes; family Denticipitidae; genus Denticeps; species Denticeps clupeoides. The sequence continues at coordinate 20,873,175 of NC_041710.1, forward strand.
TAGTTCTTGTTTTGCCTCATCACTGCACACAAATTTTGTGCTCATTTCTTAAATAAAAATTAAACAGCTCAGCATGCAATTATGAAATGAGATCCGCTGAACTCTAAATTATTTATATTGCATAAATAAACCAATTTTCTCAGCTTGTTGTTGAGACAGGACCAAAAAAAAACAAAAAAAACTTGTAACTACTTCTGCCTAAAGCATCATCACCTGACCCAATATTGACTCATTTAGTGTCTTCTCAAAGCTTTTTCCACGTTTTGCTTCCGAGGTAGAGCACACAACAGTTCCTCGTCCGTTCCTTAGGTGACCTTCACCGAGGACTTTTTATGAGCGCACAGTAGCGTAACGTACGGCACCCCGATGAAAGCCCATTTCTCGCTGGGCCAAAAGAGGATCACGGGACCCCGCTCCGGAGCTTCCGTGACAGCGTCAAAGTAGGCAAAGCAGACGCATCCCAGGTACGAGGCCAAGCAGATGAAGATATGCCTTAAAAAAAAAAAAAAGCAACGGGACTTTGGTCAGGATGCTGAAAACAGAAAGCGCAAGATTGTGCCTTACACATACCATACACAATGCAGATAGGGAAAGTTGACCGAGGACCACATCTCGCAGAAGATGCGGTCACTTATCCAGCAAAGGAGTGCCAAAGCCCACCAGAGGCCGGAGATCAGCCCTAACTTGAGTACACGGGGATTGTCACACCTGCAAGGCATATACAGACATTACGAACAGACGCTAGACGTTACTTGGGTTACAATGGCTGGTCTGGAGAACTTGTTTGCAAGAACGTAACATTTAGATTTATGGAATTTAGCAGACCTTTTCCAGAGCAACGTACAGGCAGCCCCCCACCCCCCCCGGAGACACTCGGGTTTAAGTGTCTTGCGACACGATGGTAGTAAGTGGGGTTTGAACCTGTGACTTTGTGGCCTTCTGGTTCACAGGTGAGTGTGTTACCCACTGGGTACCCACAATCTGATAGTGGGGTACCGTCCGAATTCCGTAAGGCCTCTCCACGGACTTGGTTATAAATGTGCTGAAACGGTCAAAGTTAGAATGCTTTGCTTACGATTGTGAAATTGTTTTCAAAGTTTAATTTAGCATTTAATGTAAATAAAGGAAATAATACAGCACAACCATGGGTGTTTCTCCAGACTGGAGGAAACAAATTAGCCCAGGCGGAGAGACGAGGAAGGAGGAGGAGGAGGAGGATGATAATGATTAAGTGAGAATGTAAACAAAGCACAAAGACCACAAAAGCCAAACAAAGCACAAAGGGATCAAAGGTAGGCACACACACACACGCTGTTTCTTATGCAAACAAATGGCTATCAAGGTGTGATTACACAAATAAAACCAAACATTTTAAAAAAAAATTTATAAAGCACAAAAAGAAAAGAAAATTCATTATGTTTACATTGTATACTAACGTTTTAATAGCAATTGCCAGCAAACTGTGCGTCATGACTCTCTTTTTCGATCCCTTCTCTGGTATTGGTTAGAATGTTATTTACAGGTGTAGGAGAAATGAGATACAAAGAGGAATCTGCATGCTTAAACCGTGTTTAACGCACTGTGTGATTTTAGAAGCAAACGTACACAATCAATATTGATCCCTGGTTCATCGAAGGCAGGTTTCTCTGAATATACGGCATGGACAAGGTCTAATGCCCAGGAGCTCATTTATAGTACTGTTAGTTTTCAGTCACTCCTGAGAAAAGCATGATCATCTTTACATATACAAGATGCGGCGGGAATACATTTACTCTAATCGCAACAGATGGAAACAACCAGGGCAATCAGGAAATGCGAGAAAAGGCAACATGAAATCCTGGTCCGGAGCAATTTTTACAGTTTTACGGTTTTACAGTCAGCAGTGTCAAAGTAGAGGGAAATTAGGTACTATATAATGTACATTCTATAACTTTTCTAGGAACAAATGGCCACAAATGGCTGAACTTTGTTTCCTATTCATGTATTAAACCTGGTCCAAATGGGAAATTCAACATAATCCATTAATGGGAAACTGACCCATGTCTGCAGATTATAGTTTGTTAAAACTATATGAATTTGGGTTTTATTGTGATCTCTCACTTTAGTCTCTAAAGTTGCAATGTTGCAGTAACCAACAAATCTTGAAAAACCATTGCGTGGAATTTTTTTTTTTTTAACACTGAAAAGGAACAGTCAGGCCCCAGAGACAATGGCTGACAGTTGTATTAGCAGGCTGCCTGCCAAATAGGAAAAGGATTAGGGCCGATGTGTCTGAAGGGAGGCTGAGCTCTCCGGCCTATCACGCAACACCATGACTACCAAATATTGCAAACACAAATGGGCACAACAGAACAATGGCAGGCCAAGTAAGTCAAGGTTGACACGCCCTTCTCACAACAAAAAGGGAGAAAAGTTTTTACTAATAACCTAATCACCTTACTGACAGTGTTGACACTTACGTTACAGAAATGTACAGTCATCCAGAACAGTCATCCAAACGAAACTTCTGCAACTTGCTTTTCAAAATGACCAAATGTGTATGTTGTACAATCGTATGCTGTTTCCATCTCAGAGACGGAAAAGGTCAGAGAAATCATGGTCATGTAGACCTGTGCCTTGGTTACACAATTCCACAAACGTTTCTAAACACAACGACGAAGTGGTTCGAGGCTCAAGATCAGGATGCCAGATTTGGTGGCAGTCACATGGTGAGATAGTTAAAGCAATTAGGGATTAGCGCTCATGTGCACACAGGCACGGGCATGCACACGCTATTGGTTTGCCTTTTTAAATCTGGATGGGAGAGCTGGAAATAGCCCGCAGTGTCTTTAGGTAGTAATGTCACAACGATTACACAAAGCCATTCTCAGAAAGAACCGCAGTGGCCAGACTACCCAAAGTGTGCACATGCATACAGTGTTCAGGGTGGTAGGGTGGTAGTAGCCTAGTGGGTAACACACTCGCCTATGAACCAGAAGACCCGGGTTCGAATCCCACTTACTACCATTGTGTCCCTGAGCAAGACACTTAACCCTAAAATTGCTCCAGGGGGACTGTCCCTGTAATACTGATTGTAAGTCGCTCTGGATAAGGGCGTCTGATAAATGCTGTAAATGTAAATGTAAATGTTCAAAGAGTGTCGCTACATGGTAAAAATGGCTTTTAATTGTTTTCTTTAAATATTTATTTTGAAGTGACTGGGCCCAGATTGTCAAATCTCAAAGACAGGTGGTAGTAGCCCAGCGCTAAACACACTCGCATATGAACCAGAAGACCCAGGTTCAAATCCCACTTACTACCATTGTGTCCCTGAAAAAGACACTTAACCCTAAGTTGCTCCAGGGGGGGACTGTCCCTGTAACTACTGATTGTAAGTCACTCTGGATAAGGGTGTCTGATAAATAATGTAAATGTTAATTAAACTGATTGATTATTTTGACATTGTAGCATTGTACAGAACATAAGTCCAGAAGTGTACAAAAGTGCTATCCATTCATGCAGAAAAAGTAAAGGACGTTGAAAATTCTCACCGCTTCAGCTCTGTGATTAGCAGAGCAGTGCAGGGGATGCCCAGGCTCATCAAGGACACAGAGTTGATGACCGGCTTAACAAAGGCCAGACCTGTGGTGACACCCGATAGCACACCAACAGCGACCTTGAACCTTAACCTTTAGTGAAGGAGAGGTGGGAAAATCCTTGCTGAATGTCCATGTCCATTTGAAACTAGCCATAACTAAGCACTTGTTAGAAATCACATTAATAAGTTAAAATCTTTACATGAACATGCATGCACCAGAGTAATAAATACAGAGGGCAGTGGGACAGGGTTTTCTATTTTTGTCTGCCAACATACAAAAGTATCACTGGTTTCCACTGGAGTTCCCTAACAATGGAACATGAAGTAATGCATGCCAAAGCTAAGCTAAGTACGGTGATAACTCTGTCTGGACGCAGCTATATTTGGAGACAGAAGTTAGCGGAAAAAAACACTTAACCCAGAGCATGCCACAATGTCCAAATTCAACACATGGAAGCAAACAGAAACATGAATTTCATGAATGAACGAACATGGGATCAATCCTGTAACAGGTCAAAACTGTATTAGGCATAATGTTGGGGCTGCTTGGTATATACTACAGGAAGTAATACACACACAAAAAGCATTAATAGTTTACCTGTCCTTTCTGAATATTTTGGGCAGGTATCTCTTCGGGAACCACAACCCAATGGCACACATGAGAACCCACAGGATTGCCAACTCATCCAACATCTGACCAAGAAAGCTGAGGGTCGCATGAAAGTATGTAGACCCAATGCCTGAGGCAGGGATATTTTAACAACAGTTATAACATTTGCATTGTAAAAATGGAACTGATGATAATGGGTTTTTAATTAGAAGATAATAGGGGTGTGGTCAATTAACATTTTGGTAGAAAACATTTTCACTAATGGTGCAGAAAAGCACATTAGCATCATAGACATAAAATTCTTCATGTTCTGACCTCCAGTTTCACATTACTTGTGATAAAACGTATGATCAACCTTTGGTGGAGTCAAAGAGAGACAAATATATAAAATCTGATCAATAATACGGATGAACTGAAATGTTATTGTTGGTGATTTCCTATATTACTATTAGGCAGAATGCTGGCCCTCTGCTATCAGATGCACTGAAATAGATTGTGAGATCCCAGAAGGAATTTCCTGTTAATCCAAATGGGCCCTAATTCACAAAGTACCATCCATCTAACCTCCGCTCTAGTATTTGCTTGGCCAAATGCTTGGATAAACAGCTGCTGGTGTTTTGGAAGTTAGAACTGATTCAGACACTGTTGCAATGATGTCATATCAAAAATTAAAACATTTCAAGGCTACTGTTGCAATGAAATAAAGTGGACTTATTCAGCAAAAAAAAATTGCTTACAATGGTGACTTTCTACATTCTGAATAGTCAGAAGTATATATGTGTTGTACATCATTATTCACTATGTCTATGAAATTCTAGTCACAGCACCATTTCCATTCGAGGGGCCAGAGGGGGGAACTTGTGTCGTGTGTTTAGCAGAGGAACTAAATTGTTTAAGCAACATGGGCGTGCGTGATCTCAGAGGGAGATGTCTCCAACGGTGACCGTGTTATCTGGGCCAGCATTGTGCAAACAGCGTGTAGTGGAAGTGAACTTTATCTGTGTCTATACAGAGCACAGGGACTATTAAACAGTCAATAAAGATGACGGCCATCCAACAGTACAGCAGAATGTATACATTTAATGTTATACATAAATTATTAATAGACTGGACCTGTTCTAGCTCTGCATTGCTCCTGCGTTGACATGGCACTTTCACATAAAGACACTTGTTCATACAGCCGAAGGTATGTTAACTCGATTGGACAATTAAAAATAGCACACAATGGAAAGTAATTTAGTAGACAACACACTCCATACTTACCCACTACCACAAGGAGACTCCATATCAGATAAATCCCGTTGTTGTAATGGGCTGCATACTGACGGAACAGGCACATCAAAATCGGTGGCAAAATAAAAAACAGAACGTTGCTGATCTGCAAATGTTTAAATTTTCATTAGCACATGTCATTAAAAAAAAGCCTTTAAATAAATGGGTAGAATGCAACATATGCAGTAAGCATAGAGAGAATAATATTTATAGTCTATAAGCACAGGCGCCTAGGATACTTTTCACATTTGACATTCATATGAGCCAAGATTAGAAGTATGACAACAGTAATCCTGTTTTGAAATAAGACAGTGAATCAGTGAAATACAAGCAGGGGGAGTCCCTTTCGCAAAGCAGCGCACAGACCGTGTTGTAAAACTCCGCAATGTTTGGGTATATTAAGTAGTTGCCTTCACACCAGTCCACCTCGGAGCTGCCATGCTCCAGCTGGTCCCACAACCTTCGGCCGCTCATTCCTGTCGCGGACGCAGCAGGTGAGTGAGAGCGCGCAGGACGAGGCGCGCGCCCGCGAGCCCGCGGGGGCGCGCCCGCGGGAGCGACGCCCACCGCTGCGTCCGCCAGGACCGCCGAGCGAGACTCCCGTCGCGCTGGGGTCCGAACGCAAACCGGGGCCGCGGAACCCGGCTGCTGCAAACAGTTGGCGTCTGGCTTGTGAAAGTGCTTGACGCATGCGCAGACCGTAATGCCGAGTGACCGCGCTTATCGAGGACGTTTTTTAATTGCAGTTTACAGTTTTTTCCCCTATACGACATCCTGGTTTGATTAAGTGTAACAATCCTATCCTCTCCAGAGGGTTTTTATTATTGCTTTTAGTTTTTTTTTTTTAAGTTCACAGTTGAAGTCTCTTATTGCCATTAAAGCGCCCTCTAGCGCCAGATGTAGGTGTCGCTGTGACCTTTGACACAAGGACTGGCGTGCAGGAGCCCAATCTGCATAACAGTGGATGAAAGTGTCTTGGATTACAGGCTGCCACAATTACTAAAAGCACTTAGGATATCTGTGTCTGTCCAGTTCAGTACTCTTCAGTACATTATCTTCCAGGCGTGTAGTACATTATCTCTCCAGAGGGGTCAGGGGGATCGTGACCCCTCCAATAATCAGGTCCAGCCAATTTATAACCCCCCCTATATATTCATTCCAGTTTATAAAATTATGAATTATCTTGCATAAATAGCTTGTTTTTTATTTTTTATCATTTCAATTATTGCCAGCAAAATAGTTGCATGTTTAATCATGTGGCTGATAGCTCCCCCCTTTCCCGAATTAACAGGTTAGAACAGGTTAGCTATTCTTTATCTTATTTACAAAAACTGAAATATCTAATGTACAATCATTAGTGTAAATAATTGCAGTGTGGGGAAAAGGAAATATTTGCCATGTGTTGATGTCTGCCACCATAAGTCGCTGCAAACTTCGTGTTAACTAGCATGTCCTACATTTAGCTTGATAATTAGCTACTAATCACAGCATTATAGTATTCAGTAAGAAAACTCCTTTCTTTACGAACTAAAATAATGAAATAATAAATGTTAACTCATGTGCTGTGTGCATGTGGGGAGTGGGCTAGCTGGTGATTGCAGTGTTGGGGGCATTGTGCTGTGGTGTGTGTGTGTGTGTGTGTGTGTGTGTTGGGGGGGGGTGGCAGGGCAGAACATAGTAAAAATAACATAGTTCTAAATATCACAGTAAAATTCTGTGGGAAACACTGAAACAACCTCAAAAACCTATCAAACAGTATTTTTTTCATCAAGTTCCAAAAGTTTGCAGAGCAGAAGACCAAAGAGCGATACGAGAAGAGGATCAAGAGAGAGGAGGCGACAGAGGAGAGTGAATGTGGTGACAGAGAAGAGGCATCACAACGTATTTCTCATTCAGGAACACCAAAGTAGCCTGACATTAACAAAAGTAAATGATTGTATACATCCATTTAAAATAAGCTTTAACCATGTCACAAAGTGCTATCTGTCAAAAGAGCAGCGGAGAGTCGACAAGCAAAAATGCCCATGGTACAAATGTATCTTTTTATTTACCCCCCCAATATTCAGCACAAAGTTACTCCCTTGTTGCCCACATACATACATACATACATACATATATATTAAAAAACATCCAAGTTTGTTTTACTCAGCATAACTATTAATATACGTAAGTTTGCCGATTCGAATTAGGTCACTGAGCAAAGTGCCGTCCCACTGCTCCCCAGGTGCCTTTCATGGCTGCCCACGGCTCACTAAGGGTGATGGGCAACTCCTCTTTTTCTTTTGCTCTTTGTTTTCATCCCATTGTAATTGTAGAAACACTTTACCAGCATTACCACATGCTACTGGCACTACTGCCTACACAGAGATCCCAGCTTCAGATCCCAAAGGGAGAGCAGGCAATTTTTTCCTAATTCCCTGCTCTAATGGTGAAACACATAACCACAAAACAATACATTTTTAGGTATAACATTTATTGTGGCATTCATGGATTATTAATTACTTGCATATGTGACAGTTCCTTTGAAAATTCTAAATATGAACTCACAATGCATAAGCAGCACACAATAGCCATTTATCTAAAATAGTGAATATGTACAACACATAATGAATTCACATCTAAAATACTACCAGTGTGGGTCGCATGGCTCAAATCAAGGGTCAGTATCTTTGTGTAATAAATGCATTTGAAAAAGTAAAGAGAAGGAAGGCCCAGCAATTGGCACTATACATTTTCACAACAACACAATTGTTCACACAGAGTTTAAACACCACATGTGTAATTTTAGATTGAATTAGATGATTGCTTCAGAGAATAGATTTTCAGTCCCTGCTAGATGCTGCATGTGTGCTTTGTGCACTAATGCCTATATAATGTGGAAAAAGCCAAACAAAGGTGAAGTGAATACCATTTTCAACCTCATTACGATGGCACCTGCCCGTGGGTGGGATATATTAGCATGCAAGTGAACATTTTGTCCTTGATGTTTAATGCCCAAGGTCGCATCTGCAGATCGGCGTGTTGCTCTAAATGATAATGAGGAGGAGAGAGGCAGGACGAGAAGGAGATTGGAACTTGTATTAATGTTAAATAGTCTCACAAAGTGTAATTTTTCACTTGAATCAAATCAAGCATCACTAGAACTTCTGAAGGCTTGCTGTGGTATCTGGCAGAAGCATCAGTAGCAGGTCCCATACTTTTCAAGATGATGCCTCCATGGACCAGATTTTTTCATTGCTTCTCACATATGATTGACTGGATTGAGATTAGGAGAATTTGGGTGCAAAATCAACCGCTTGAACTCTGTTGTATTACTCAAAATTCCAGAAATGTGCAAAAAAATGTCAACAGATAAGCAAAGGCACCCTGGCCAGTCTGTTGCTACATAGCCCCATATGCAACAAACTACAACGCACCTTGTGTCCTTCTTTCAAAACCAGTAATTGGAACCACAGTAGATGTTCTATTGTATTGGACAACATAGGCCAGCCTGCATCAATGAACCTTGGCCACCCATATCGCTGGTTCCCTGGACTTGACCACTGCAAGTCAGCTGCAGGTGCTGTGACCCAGCCGACTAGCCATCACAACCGTGCTCTTGTCAAAGTTGATCACTTCAACATGCCCACATTAACTTCAAGGACATGATGTTAATTTATGCCTCATTTATTCCATCCACTGCTAGGTGCCATTGTAGCCAGATAACCAGTGTTCATGTCACATGCTACGGCTGAACCCATAGCTGGTGAAAGGCTGTTCACTTTTCCAATCTAGGTTTCTCCCTTAAAATGAATCCAACATCAGACGCAGCTTCATGTTTGAGACATTTTAAAACAGACCTGTGATGTGTTTATGATTGAAAGTGAGCTAAAAGCATTTAGAATTTTGAAGTCACTGTGCCAAGGTTGTTATTTGTCAGATCTTCTCACATTTTGCTCATGAGGACCAATCGTCCTGCACAGGCTCAAGTGCAGAATTCCCTGCAGAAATCACTACTTGTGTGTAGTCATGCAAACATCAATTTCACCACATTAAGTAATTTGTTCTGCTTTGATCACCACTATTACTTACTATTTAAAGTCACTACATAGGCAATAACACTTAAGGTTTTTTTGTGAAGAAATGTCACATTGCCAAATATGGGCCAGACTTTGGGGTGTCAGAGGTGAGAAATCCTACAGGAGAGAGATGAGTGGAGGAACGATGATGCACCGTGTTTATCTGTACTGCAGGAATCTTTTGAGGAGTGTGGGAAGTTTGAGCTGAGGGATGAAGTGAAGTCTGGAGCGGCCCACGTAATTTCTGATGTTCAGGCGACAAAGCTGGCTGAGGGAGCAAGGTGTAGCTGCAGCAAAATCAGACAAATGTAACATTTAAATGTAAAATCCATCATATGTTATTGATTATTCATCTTTCTCATATAAAAACGGTACCTTCATGGAGTAGGAGCATGCTCTCTGCTAAACTACTAGGTGGTGCTGTTTCCACTGGTCTCTTTAACTCCAGGTTTCTTGCGTTGATGTTTGCCCCGAATTCCAGAAGCACTTTGATGATCTCCGTGGAGTCCTTTTGAGAAGCAGCGTGTAGTGGCGTTTCCAGAAATCGGCCTTTCTGCACGTTTGCTCCTGTGAACCAACGCATATATAAAGCCTATGGAGTTCATATGGACTATTTTCATACCTCACAGCAGCTGACCTGGCTTTAACTGCTGACCCCATCCTTTAAACTAATGCCACTCACCATTTTCCAGAAGCTTCTCGGTACACTGGAGCTCCTGTGACAAACAAGCAATGTACAGCGGTGTTCCTAGATGAGGAATGTCATGGTCCACATCCGCACCCCATGCTATCAGAGCTTCTACACATGCTGCCCTTCCTGGAAAGAACACTCAGCAATAAATAATGATATTGTCAAAAGACTAAGCGTTTTTGGTGAATAGAAACAAAATTACATAAAAATTATATATTTTTTACATTTTATATAACAAATATATTAAAAATAACCCAACAACAACTTTAGCTAAATTGACACCTTTGTGCAGACAGGCATACCTTTATTGGAAGCTTCATGAAGGGGTGATGGCTGGCATATTTCAGGCTGGGGTTTGGCACCATGTTCTAGGAGAACCTCTGTACATGTGACACTGCCTGCTGAACAGGCATTAAACAGAGGTGTTACACCATCAATGGTGGTGGCATTGACCTGTTAGAAACAACACAGATTTTAACGAGGTTCCTGATAAATGTTCTGTTACTGACTTGTACAGAATACAGTATCAGTTCTACTTATAAAAAACAAGGTCAATATGTACAGCAAATCTGCAAACACACACATAGAGAGAGAGAGAGGAGGGGGAGGAGAAAGACAGAGGGGGGGGGGGGTACCAGAATAAATTATTAATAGAAATGAAACGGCAGAGGTTACTTACATTAGCTCCAGCTTCAATAAGCGCCCTTGCACAGGCCACATGGTCTCCCAAACAGGCCTCGTGCAGCGGTGTCACAAGATCAATAGTGATGGCGTTTGCACTGTAACCCTTCAAAAAAAAGTAATAATAAGACGTTTTTTTTAAAGACGCTTATTAAACTAAATGTGATGTACCTGTGATAGAAGGGTCTTCAGAGCAAGAAGACGTCCCTGACATGCTGCTTCATGGAGTGGAGAACGGTCCGCCCACGACCCTGCAAGACAAAACACCCACAAACACAGACTGTTGTAGGGCCATGGCTTTAATTATGTAAAGATCATCTGTAAATTATTTACATGTAATTACATGTCAGCAATCATTGTTTTTTTTGAGCTGATGTTTATCTTGTTCGATATTAATGATGGACACACACACGCGTTACCACGCTCTCTTCAACAATCGTCAACAGAACATGCTACACTCCGATACTCGGAATGCTCAACTACTTTTATCACTGACCTAGTCCAAAAATAGAGCCGCTCCTGAACATCTGAGCTGTATTTACGGCTCTTGTAAACAGCCTCGTCGGTGTATCGTTTAAAGAGGCCACTGCGTGCTATGTCCAAAGCTGCGGAAATTCCCCTGACCGAGACCCTTCCTCTGATGTAGCAGGCAAGCGAGTACAACTGAACCTGATCTGGAGTTCATCAGGGTCCCTTCAACTGATGGAAGGCTGAATGCTCTACTTAAATCATTACATTTACATTTACAGCATTTATCAGACGCTCTTATCCAGAGCGACTTACAATCAGTAGTTACAGGGACAGTCCCCCCCCTGGAGCAACTTAGGGTTAAGTGTCTTACTCAGGGACACAATGGTAGTAAGTGGGATTCGAACCCGGGTCTTCTGGTTCATAGGTGAATGTGTTACCCACTAGGCTACTACCACCCAAAAGGCGTGAAACAAAAAGTGGGGACACACACACACACACACACACACACACACACACACACTTTACATAGTCTTGCGGCGGACAGAGCAAAGCGGCAAACGTATATAACTGCCCCTCCCTTCCACAGAGTGACTTTGCAAGACAGTACGTACCCAGGTCCCCGTCACCCCATGGTACATCTAGCCACTGATACGTGTATGATGACATGGCCTGCGGACAAGAGGACGCTAGTCGTGTCAGTAGGGCCTGGTTCGTAAGCTGGAAGAGTCATTGCTGAATGCCAACAAACTGTACCTACGAAGCAGCAGCATCAGTGTTGTTATTTTGAATGTGCCTCGTCGGAACAAACGTCCGTGTTCAGAAGTTTCAGTGTCTTTCAGGCAGTGAACGCTTCTCTGGTGCAAAATGTCCCTTCAGCGGTCGCAGAAGGAAGGCTATCTGGGGCACGTTCAACCTCAGCCGGGAGCTGGATGACTCTGGGACTCTGGAGGACACTGGGAATACACACGTACTAAACAGAGCGCTTCTGGTCCGAAGCATTTCACATGCGTGCGCACATTCAGCTTGGTGCCATATCAGTTTACGTCCACTGGCGCGCCTGGGTGGGACGTGCAGAGGATCATGTGCGGATGAGCAGCTCAACACCCTCCTTCTGGGTCTTTTTAAGTTGCCGCTGCACTTGCCAGCAATGCCAGGTACATTTACATTTACGGCATTTACCAGACACCCTTATCCAGAGCGACTTCCAATCAGTAGCTACAGGGACAGTCCCCCCCTGGAGACACTCAGGGTTAAGTGTCTTGCTCAGGGACACAATGGTAGTAAGTGGGATTCGAACCCGGGTCTTCTGGTTCGTAGATCGTGTGATCCCCTCTGCCCACATTCGATCAAACGCAGGGAAACCGGCCGTGCGTGGCGATACCGGGCACCGGGCACCGGGCACCGGGGTTGTTTTGACCGAGCGAGATTATTACGTAACGACGCGTCTCCGTATCGAGGCCTCTGACTGGCTGCCAACCAAATAAACAACATCGCGCCGTGTCGCTCACCCTGGCTGGTCAGAACGCCCCAGCGCGATTTCTTTTTGGCATGGAGGTCGTCTCCGCCGCACGACGCGCGTTTGCGCGGCGCGCCCTCCCTGGCCGGAACTTCGGGCATGTTTTGCGTCAGCAGTCCCCGGCCGCGACGCACGGCGCGCGACTCGGCGCAGCGCGGACGCTGATTGGCTGCCGCCGAGCTGCTGTATGGCAAGCCATCCGCGCCATTTTACGCCACTCCCGAGAGTAAAAAAATAATTAAAAAGGGCGTTTTCTAATGCTGCTCAGTGGTAAAACAGCGTAAAAAATATAATATAACGTTCTCCGCCCTGTGCGCTTCACAACCAATGAAAGTGAAGTGATTTGTCATTGTGAAACACTGCAGCACAGCACACGGTGCACACAATGAAGGCCTGGGGCAATGGTGGCCTTGCGGTTAAGGAACCGGCCCCATAATCAGAAGGTTGCCAGTTCGAATCCCGATCCCACACACTGCTCCCCGGGTGCTTAACATGGCTGCCCACTGCTCACCAAGGGTGATGGTTAAAAGCAGAGGACACATTTCGTTGTGTGCTGTGCTGTGCTGTGCTGCAGTGTTTCACAATGACAATCACCTCACTTTGATCGAAGTTGAACAGTCAGGACCCGATCGGTAACTCAGAACGTCACACCAGTCCCGCACAGATCTCCTACGCTGCACCACGGCCGCACTTGTGTTTTTATGTGTCCTCGTGTTTTGGACAAAGTTTTTCTTTGTTCCCCTCAACAATTCACCAGTTGGACAACATCACTTAATATCACTTAAAACCATAAGGTGGTTTATTTTTATGCAAAATACACAAAATAAACACATCTCACACATTTTATTCCAGTGTGACCATGAAGTGGTGGTAGTAGCCTAGCGGTTAACACACACGCCAGAAGACCCGGGTTCAAATCCCACTTACTACCATTGTGTCCCTGAGCAAGACACTTAACCCTGAGTGTCTCCAGGGGGACTGTCCCTGTAACTACTGATTGGAAGTCGCTCTGGATAAGGGCGTCTGAAAAATGCCATAAATGTAAATGAAATACAAAATAATACACCCATGGTGTATTTATTCAAGAACTCACAGCACAAACACAGCGACTACCTTTTGCCAGCATCATTACCGACAGGTACACTTGCACAAAGGCAGGGGTATTGTGAAATACAGCCTCTTCCCATCAGCCTGCACTGCCCAGTGTACCTTGGTCATCTATGACCCTGTCACTGGTTCACTGGTGTCCTTCCTCGGCACAGCACCTGGGGCAGCGGTGGCCTAGCGGTTAACGATGGTTAAGGAAGGTTGTCGGTTCAAATCCCGATTTGCCAAGGTGCCACTGAGTAAAGCACCGTCCCCACACACTGCTCCCCGGGCGCCTGTCATGGGTGCCCAAGCGTGATGGTTAAAAGTAGAAGGCACATATCGGTGTGTCTCCATGTGCTGTGCTGTGTATCACAAGGAAAATCACTTCACTTCACAGTTGGAAGGTCCTAACCACTGCAGACCAGGGACATCCCGCAAGATCTGCCGTTTTTGAGTTTTGTGTATTTGGTCCTTTTCAAAATCGCTCAAATCTTCATCCATCAATCTTCATATTAACCACCTGATGGTTTGAAGTGCTAAAACAGTAAGTTGTGATGTTGTCCAACTGCTGAATTGTTGAGGGGAATGAAAAAAACAAAAACCTGAGTGTGTCCCTTTGTCCAGTCTCTCCTCATGTAAAAACACGAGTGTTGTAGCAACAGGGTGCAGCCGTGGTGCAGCACAGGAGATCTGACATTTTGAGTTACCGGTCCTGACTGTCCATCTTCGTTGGAGGCACAGATCATTAGAATACAAGAAAATGCCATTTTTCGGCGTAAACATTGTGGATGTTTGAATTTTCAACATTGCATTTTTCTTTACGGCGTTAAGTTAATCGGCGCGGACGGCTTGCCATATTGTTGTTCCGCAGCAGCGCGCGGTGGGCGTGGCACCGGGCTATTTTTATGCCAGAAAAGAAAAGTGACGCGTTGGTGATTTGGGCTTTATTTGGCTCTGGGTCCATTCGCCATCTGATTGGATGGATCCTGGGTGGCGCACTTTTTTGACAGATAAACAGATGGAAATAGACAAATCCGAGCTCCGCCAGTGTAACACTAAACGAAGACGAAGGGGCCTTTATATCTCTATACTGGGGCATGTTTGGGGTGTAAATGGGCAGAACCAGACAGGAGGGGGGGGGGCTCTCCTCTCATTATTCACCACATTGGCCAAATCCATTCTTTATTAACAGGTTCGTTATAAACTGCACTAACCACAAGATTAACAACACTTAAAAAAATCCAGTTGATTGCTTTGGTGATTATATACTTATGGATAATCCTAGGGAATTATATTATTTACTTGATACTTATTATTTAGTACAGCAACATGACAGCTAACTCGGATCTGTATACATATCACCACAAACGTAGGTCAGCATGTGCAGTCGAATATTGTACCGTACTGGAGAATGTTCTTCGCGTAACCATGTGGTCAGTCTCGTTCTTGGAAAAAGTTTCTAACAGGGAGACACGCCTGACCCAGAAAAACTCTGCCCAGCCTCCTCGCTGGGAAGTCGAGCGACGTCTACTCACGATGCCCTTGACCGAAGTCGTAGAACTCGAACGCGATGCGCGCCGCCTCCTTGCGGTTGCCCTTGACGACGTAGAAGTGCGTGAGGATGTTCAGGCTGATCTTGACGAAGAGCTTGAAGCAGAACAGGGCGAATATGGACAGGTAGACGTTCGTGTACTGCGAGCCGAACGGCCGGCTCTCCAGAAGCTCGGCCATCGCTGCGTGTGCCGGTGCCGCTCGGGGGCTGACTGCGAGTGGACCTGGCGACGCGTGGGCGGGGATCATGTGCCACCGTGGCACAGAAATCCCCCACGGCAGCTGGGCAGCATGCGGCGATGGGACGAAGCAGCTGCCGGGCGGACAAGTGGGCCACTTAGACGAGGCATAGTTGTGGGCTTTGTCATCGGGATGGACTTGGGGAATGCAGCTCGCATTGTTCTTAAATCGAAATCTGCTCATATTTATTGCCATTTAAGCCCATTGATCATAAAAAAAGTACTGAAGTAATGCATCAGTAACACACACAACATTGATTGCAGATTAATGTCAAGTTGTGTTAAAAATTCTATACCACAATGGTGGCAGGGACGCTTCTACATGTGACTGAAGTCACATCAGTATGTCAGTGTTGGTTAGACAATGGTGCTGGATGAGAGTTTTTTTTAGTAAAACAATTTTTCATCAGACGGAAAGTAATTAAAACAGCACATTTATTTTCTAAGGGCTGAGCACAGACTGTTCACAATTGTGGGTTTTATCCCTACAAATTTTACTGCAGCTTTACAACTTTTCAAGATACCAGAATGGTATTAAAAACATGATCTATTGGGGCATGCATTAGCCAAATGTGCAGCGTCTCCTTAATTATGAGCAATGTGAAAAATCATACCTCCAGCTCCTCATTCCTGGTACACTCTTGATCAACTTTTGTCACACCCGTCCTTCATGCTATTAGGAAAAGCTACCTATGAGTAGGGTCTGCTTAAGCAAAAAGGAATATTGGAGTACAGACACCTGAACTGATTCACATGGATGTGTTACATATGATCGTGAGCCAAAAAACATTTACATTTGCACAATTTCAACTGTTTATGTGCAATTCCAGAACACAAATCCAGATCTTCCTGGCCCTGGTCCAGCACCGCTTGCTGTAGATTGAACAAGCTCCCTGACCTTCAATCAACCTACAGCAAGCAGTGCTGGACCAGGGCCAGGAAGATAGTGAAGGACCTCAGACACCCCAACATTGGACTGTTCTCTCTGCTGCGATCAGGGCTCCCTGAAGTCCAACGCCGAGAGAATGAGCTCCTTCCCGCAGGCTATACGAGCTCTCAACAAACACAACACTTCATAGGACAGAACACTAATACACTCCAGCACTTTCAATCACTTCTGGACTCAATCCCCCCAGAATTGCACAGATTTTCACTTTACTTTACACATTTGCACACCTTCACACATATTTTTGTAACATAAAAAAACATAAAATAATAATATTATGTTATGTTTGCAATATTTGCATGTTGGTTCACTTGAATACTTGCAATAATTGCAATATTGATGTCAGAAGTAGTCACAAAAGCATTTCACTGCATATCAAACCGGGTATGTGACAAATAAAATTTGAATTTGATTTGTCTCATACATAACCTGCCCATGTGCATTTTGCACATTTGACATTTTGCATATGCCTTGTCTCACCTCTGTCTTATATCCTGAATAGAACTTCTCCACACCCCATTTGCACAAGGCATAGCCACTTTGTATAGTTTCTTTTATTTATTTGAGTTTGTTTTAGTGTAATTTAGCATTGTGTATGTGTAATCTTTTTATTTATCTGTGTGAAACAGTATTTCAACACACTATGCTGTGTATATTGTTGTCTTGAATCTTGAATTTACAGCACTTGGTAGACCTAAGTGCTTTAAAACTGAAACCCCTCCTTTGGTTTACTAGTACCCAATTCGTAAACACCATTAGTTTAATTAGTTTAAAAGCTTGCGTGTAAAGATCTCAGGAAGCCAGTGGAGGGAATGAGGCAGTGGAGCGGTGTGGGAGAATTTGGGAAGGTTGAACCCAAGTCGTGTTGCGTTCTGGATCAACTGGAGAGGGCGAGTAGCACTAAGTGGAAGACCAGCCAGGAGCGAGTTGCAGTAGTCCAGTTTGGAGATGACCAGAGCGTGAAACCACCATAAAGGCTTTAACTTCCCTCCACTAACACCGAAATGTGTCTGTGGAGGAGAGCATATGAAAACTCTCCATTTAAACTCTCAACTCGCCTATGAACCAGAAGACCCAGGTTCGAATCCCACTTACTACCATTGTGTCCCTGAGCAAGACACTTAACCCTGAGTGTCTCCAGGGGGGACTGTCCCTGTAACTACTGATTGTAAGTCTGATAAATGCTTTAAATGTTTATAAAAAAAAATAAAAAAAAACAGGAACAGGCGCAGCCTCCACACCGGCAGGTGGCAGTAAACCAGGAAGCGCGTCTACTTCCAGGAAGCGCGTCCACTTCCTCATCTTAAAACACAGACGTATACTTCCGCTTTCTCCGTGTTCAGCAGCAGCGACCATGAACACGGTTCTGTCGCGGGCGAACTCCCTGTTCGCCTTCTCGCTCAGCGTGATGGCGGCTCTCACCTTCGGGTGCTTCATCACGACCGCCTTCAAGGACCGCAGCGTGCCGGTGGACATCCGCGTGTCCAGGGCGATCATGTGGGTGGCTGCTAGCTGCTGCTCCGTGCGCCCGGCGCCGGGTGCGAGGCGTAAAAGGACCCGTGTGGGGCGGGGGGTCGTGCTTTTTTTATTTAAAATTGACAATCCGAATGTTATTTGCGGAGCAACACTGATCGTCGACATGCACTGCGCATTAGACCAGGGGTCACCGACCCTGACCCCTGAGGGCGCCTGCACGTTTCTGTCTTTACCTTCACTTCACATCTTGATTCGACATCCGTACTCGTTCTTGGGTTGAACGTGGGAAGGTCTGCCTCGCAGGACCAGGGTTGGTGACTCCTGCACCCCTGGATGTTTGGGGATGCAGCACTGGGCGCCAAAACTAAAACCTTTGAACCTTAGTGACCCGAGGTGGACGAGAGGCGGACTATTTGAACGTCATTAGCAGCGGACATTTCGGGTTGTGACGTTTTTTTCACTCTCATTTTTGCAGAAAAAATGTTGATGACTTCACTGGGCCAAGAGAGCGGAGTGACCTGGGCTTCATCACCTTCGATATAACAGCTGATATCCTTTCGAAAGTGATGTGATTGTCATTGTGAAACACTGCAGCACAGCACACGGTGACACAACGAAATGTGTCCCCTGCTTTTTTACCATCACCCTTGGTGAGCAGTGGGCAGCCATGACAGGCGCCCGGGGGGCAGTGTGTGTGGGACGGTGCTTTGCTCAGTGGCAGCTCAGTTGGACCTCGGCGGTTCGGGATTCGAACCAGCAAATTACGGGGCTGCTTCCTTAACCGTTAGGCCACCACTGCCCCACTTTCACTCTTCTCTTCAGTCAAACACGAAGAGAGATGCAAGGACATATGGACCAATGTGCGTTAATGTTTGTGAGAGATGTCCAAGCTGCAGATGATTCATTCACACATTATTCTAGATGCTTTTCTCTTAACATCAGTCACATCTGCAGCCGATATTTGACTGGAATGTCAAGCAGCTCTTTTTGTACTTGTCGGCAGAGTACACAACAAAGAGTAATGTGAGTGATCCCGATTTACTGAAACACAGATACTTGGCTCCACAGCTAGGTTATACCTATGTGTGATTTTCTATAAACTAAATTAGACACAGAATCTTGTTGTTTTTCACTCTGAATTGTGTCTAAAAATGGCATTTGTTCTTCTCAGGTCTTGAACCAGGTGGTGCTTTGGGACAAAATTGTGCTGAGAGGTGACAACACAAGGTTGAACCTGAGGGATATGAAGTCCAAGTACTTCTTTTTTGATGATGGAAATGGTTTAAGGTATGTTTTTGTTTTTGTGGTTTAAGGTTTGGGTGGTCTCACAGCAACGCTTTAAAGCATTGGTTCTCAGCCTTTTTGAGTAATGACCCCAAAGATAATATTGGTTGGTGTTTGCAACCCCTGAGATATGCTTAAAATGTAAATGTACAACTTTTTTTCAATGATCTGGGGACCTCCAGAAGAAAGACCTTTCATTTAACGAAAGGATATTTTCGTTACTTTTTTGCCTTTAGAGGGCAGCATTGACCTTCTAATGACAAAAATGAACACATACAATAATTAATGATTTTTCAAATTCATAGAAGAATTTTTTATTTTTTTTTATTTTGTATGTGACAGGTCAAATAAGAACATCACACTTACACTCTCCTGGAATGTGGTGCCAAATGCAGGAATTTTACCTCTGGTGATGGGATCAGGACACAAGTCTCTTCCCTTCCCTGACGCGTACGAAACTACAAAGAGCTACTGATCAGCTAAATGGATCACTGTTTGTAAATGTTGTTGGTTTTGTTTTACGATTTTTATTAAAAGTGGATCCCATATGAATGTTCAAATGATTATTTGGTGTCATGTCTTAAAGTCTCTTTAGTCTTCTTCAATTGCTGTTTCTGCCTTAATCTGTTAACCTATGCTGTGCCGAAACATCCATTTGTACATCATCTACCCCATTATAAAGCAATCAATTAATTATTGTTAATTTGCTAATTGTGTTAAGTTTCTAATTACTTAAATTTTAGAGAAAACCTTTGATATAGAATCTTGGAATTCCACTTGGTTCCAGCTGAAATGATTGTATAATATCTTATTATGCTTTGATGTAATATGAAACACCAACAGTGTACAATGGAAAAAATATAAAACATATATTCATCAACATGCTAGAGTATATAAAATAGCTTCAAATTATGACTTTTACAGCATTTATCAGACGCCCTCATCCAGAGCAACTTACAATCAGTAGTTACAGAGACAGTCCCCCCCGGAGACACTCAGGGATAAGTGTCTTGCTCTGAGACACACTGGTAGTAAGTGGGATTTGAACCTGGGTGTGAGTGTGTCACCCACTAGGCTACTAGCACCTCACATGACTGAAAGTGAACCATCACAACATACGTCTTTATGTTCGTGTTGATGTTCGCACATGAACCTTTAAAAACTGCCACCAGATGGCGTCTCAACTCAGTTTTATTACTTGAAACATAATTTAAGATGAATTATACTGAAGGCCTACTGTACTACAGACAGAATGCAAAGTTGAGAATATTCATTAAATTATTAGAACATTATCTTACCTGCTCTGATAACTTTGACTAGGCTCACTATGCACGGTTTATAAGAAAAGGACGAGTCTTATTTGAACGTGATGTAAGCCTAGATTAAAATGTCTCAGAAATTTAGAAATTATTATTATCACTAAACTCTTCAGACTCATCCAAATTCCCACTGCCTGAAGACTAATGAAGGGGTTAATGGTTGGTTGTGAAACCCCTTCCACATCAAACAAAAAAGCAGATTCAGAATATGTAGTACAAATACCATGATCTGGATAAGCGGGGATATGATTAGGTCTACTCAGATTATCCTGGGGGAAAAAAAACAATCAAGTAATGAGCCAAAGAATATGTACCACCATTTGTGTGGGGCCAAGAATAAAAAAACACCTCACTAACTGAATGAAAACTTTAATGTTAAAAAGTCTATTGTTCCAAACACACAATGGGTAAAAAAGCTCAAGGTTAACATTGCTTCATCTGAACAGAAAAAAATGTAATTACAGTGGGCCAAATATTTGCATTCAAAAGGCTGATTTTAATCTTGGAAAAGACCTCTGAAAATAACAAGATCGTTTGAGAAGTTCAGTGAACATCTGTGGTATGCAGGGGGGGAACAAAACAAGAGCAGCAAAATTCAGGGTCTGCTATTTAGACAAAAGGCACTGAGGAAAATGTTCCAGATGCGAAAGTCAAAGTGCATAGCAAATCATTGTTTGGTGTAGATGTCAAAGAGATCCCTGCCTCAGTCTTGCATATATTTTTTAAACATAATTTTACATGTAATTTTTGCAAAATTAAGACATTTGAAAAAAAATCAACCTTGAGGCTTTTCAAACTGACTTTTTCAGGCCTCATTTCTGAGGAACAACATTCTCTATTTAAGTACCTTATTACTGTATTGTGATACACAGCAAGCACAGCAGCCAACAAAATGTGTCCTCTGCATTTAACCCATCACCCTTAGTGAGCAGTGGGCAGCCATGAAAGGCGCCCGGGGGACATTGTGTGGGATTTGAGGATTTGAACCCGCAACCTTTGGTTACAAGTCTGCTTCCTTACCTGCCTGGCCACCACTGCAGGGAATCGAGCTCATTTTTAAAAAAATGTCATGGCTGTTATGGACAGTTGTAAAAGATACAATAGGACAATGACAGCACTCACAATACTCCGTGCATAGAGACGCTCTGTGTTGCTTCTGTGATTTGACATATGCTGTCAGCAGGATTGAATGGATGCATTTGTTAGACCATCAAATAATTGTTGAGCTCTATCTTAATGTCTGAAAAAATGCATCAAGGATGCTTCTACTCTGACAACAATGATGTAATGATGCATTTTGAATCCATCCTTGGCCACAGGTTGTGACACCCCGCAGTTGCGCATGTCCCGTCCATTCTGCACAGAGCCTCTGGACATATGGGGCGTCTGTTTCCTCTCTTAGCTGCATGCCTGCATGTTTTTTTATCCAGTCATATACTGGCCTTTTTGACCTTTGTGGGCTTGAACTCTTTACCACATGGACCACAAGGTATTTCACCTGTCTTATCAGGAGGCTGCGGTGGGATTCAGTCTCATAATTGTTCATAAATCTGCGTTTTCAATTGACATTTCAGTGTGTCATGTGATGACTGAGTTGAAATGATTGGACTTGTTTGACTGTTTTATCCATTCAGAATCATTGTGTAGACATGATCTGGAGATAATGTCAGATTCTAAATTTCCTTATGAAATTATGAATTGTGAAATGCAGCTGGTAGGTCTATCCAGAGTCTGTCTCCGGATTTTTCTTGATTTGTCAGGTTTGACATTTCAAGCTTTTGGTCAGCTAATTCTAACTGTTTTAATCTCTAACATTTTATCAGTTTTTCTTTTTTAAAAATGATTAAATACTGTATTAAAATGAGAAGTCCTACCAGTGGTCATACAACCTTACCTCATCATGAAAGAAATCAATCACTTTATTGAAGCAGATGTTCACAATTATCATACACCTTTCATGAAGCCTGTCTGGAAAAGCATAGGAGACAGCAAGTTCAAAGGTGACCCTGTCTGTCACCATTACAAGAAAATTTCAAGTGTAGTGTTGCAAATGCTTAAAGCTTGCTTGTTTTTTGTAGGGAAAGGAATTAAAAGGGAACGTGCATTTTGAGATTACTGCACGACCTCTAACTGTTCTCCAAACACGACAAACCTCTGCAGAAAAATATCTTTATTTGTGCGCCTCAGTGTCCCTTATTGCACAGTGGCATTGCACATATTTCTAATCTAAAATTGAGGTGTTACATATTACATTCAGCCAACCACAAAGCCTAGATATACAGAAAACAATGCTATTCATCTTGAGACAGGGTTTCTGATCTGAAGAAGGTTAATAGACTGACAGGTTGCATTTTAAAATGCAGCATTGTCTTTAGCACGCCCATGCCAAGGTCCGTCACGATGGGCCATAAAACGCTTGTTGTTCCAAGCTTGTCATATTGACACCAGGACAGCCATTGTCCAGGTGTATTTCAGACACAATGTAACAGCTGGTGTTTGTTTGGCTCCATTGCACTCTTTCCTGTGTGCTCTTCCTCTGTCCCTTACTGACACACATGTTGTCATCTGTGCCTGTCTCACTGATGAGTACCGCTGAAGGCATTTCAGGAATTTCTGCATTTTACAAAATCGTTCCCTGTTGTTGTTTTTCAGACAGCAATGCAGACATAACTTTTATTAGAGTGCAGTCTTGGTAGTATATTACAAATGCAGTATTGTATAAAATGCAAGGTAGACAACAAGGCAACAACAGTAAAAAACAGAAATCACTTTATTCACAACCTACGTTGTTATCCAGTGCTAGAGATTTTATATATTTTTTATGAGATTCACACAACAATAGCCTAATTGTTCATATTCAGTCTGCTAACACCTCGCTAACTCACCCTTATAATGGCATTGCAGAAAGGACTAGAATTTATAAGTCCACTGTGTCCATTCTTCAGAACATTAACAGCATTATTAAAGTCAGAAAATAAAAGAGTTAAGTAAAGGTTCAGAGGCTTGTCAAGGTCCCGAGTTCAATTCCCAGCTCCATCTTTTGCGAGTGTTCCTCCTGTGGCCGTAGGTTTCCTCCAGGTTTGAGGTGAATTGGAGACTCTAAATTGACCATACAGTAGATGTGAGTGTATGGTGGGTGAATCCCTGCCCTGTGCCCAATGTCCAGGATGGGCTCCAGCGGGTGGGACCCTAATAAGGACTAAGCACTGATATATAATGGGTGAAACAGTGAGTGTGAGAGAAGAAATGGAAATAATCTCCTACTCTACCTGAATCCGTGTATGGGTTGTTTCATTTAACAAATCATAGATTTACACAGCATGTAAAGTGATCTTCAAATGTTATATTAGAACTGTCCAAAGTTGCATGGTGCATAGAATTGCATCCGTTTCAATTATGAATACATTTTTATGTGGAGTCATTAAGAGACAATAATGCGCTTAATGAGTGACACCCCTGATGCAACTAAATCAAGGGCATATGGCCACACAAAAGAGACCGACTGGGCCTGTGGGGGATATGCTGAAAATCTGCGAACGAATGAAAACTTGTGGAAGCAGTGCAAGTTAGAACTGGGGTGACACACATTTTGAAGGTGCCGCTAATTCACTTAAGAGTGTGACGCTGCACCATCCCAAGGGGACGCGAAGCAAAGAGCGAACGTGTGTGACTGCTGTTGTCAAACTGTGGAGAGAAACGAGTGCCACTGCTGTTCTCAAACTGTGGAGAGATGGGAAGCAACTGCGGAAAACAAAAAACTAACAGGCCAGCCTGTCTAATCAGAGAGCTGGGCCATTTAAAATACAGAAATAAAAACTTCATATTTCAAATATTTTTTGACAATGTTTAAACTGTTTAGACTTGCACGCTTCTTGAAAGTACTAATCAGAGTAAAAGTGGGGGATCATCCTGCGACCCCTTTATACGCCAGCGGGAAATGAAACACAGTCGTCATTCACATGGTCTGAAGGCTCCAGTAGTGTTTATGAACTCATATCCTTTCACTCCCTCTCATCCCTCTTCATCGCCATTGTTGTATGCTGAGTAAAAGGATACCCCCACCCTCTAGCACAGCAGCGCACACCTCAGATGGCAAGTCTTGGTTTGAGCAGCCCCGCTAATGCCATGGCTTTAAACCACTACGCCCTTACTCCCCTCGCAAAGGTCATAAGTCTTCCAGAGTTTCAATAGCAGGAAGAAGGCATGATAACTTATAATGGACATGCTGATGTAATATACGGTGTGAACGATTTGCTGCGCCGTGGAGCATTATCTTACAATCTGGAGACCGGGGCAATTGACACAGTTTCCTTCCCTGGGTTTGAGGATATTGGCCATCCTTTAAAGAACTGTAGGGCCAGTTCAGACGTTGTATCCAGGAGACAAGTGCACAACAAAGTATTTAACAGAAACAATTGGTCAAACTGGATCTTTGTTGCAGGGAGGGTGAGGAAACCTCCCTTTTTGGACGGCCCATGTATGTACAAGAATGGAAGTCAGAATGCAGAACAAATGTAGTTTAATTGAAAAATAATTTGCTGTTGATATGTCTTTTTGAAAGCATAATATACTTACTAAGTTTAACGAGACTCGGGTCATCCTACAAGTAATCAAAGATATCAGTTTTGTTATTTGCTGCGCAAAAATGTGAACACTACAGTTTTTTTCTTTATAGCAGTCCCTAAAAAGATTTGGATATAGCAATATATCTGTTTATTTGGTGTTCATTATCTCAATTACACCACAGAACCACAGACATATTGTGGGCACAGTCTAATTGTAGAATAATATATTTGAAGATGATCATTTTGGGATGTTTGTGTTGGAATTTTGATGCTTTCCTGTTAACTCTAGAATAATACCAAAATGTTCACAAAAACAGTAAATTAAATAAAAAAAGGATCAACTTTATGAATTTGTTGAAACCTGGGTAAATTGATTGTCTGTCATAGAGAGAAAATATAATATGAAACCACAGTAAAGACCAAATGAATCGGTCACCATGTTGATAAAAACACAGTGTGATCAGACTGGACAGTTACTGTCAAATACATTTATTTAGTGAGGAGAGAATTTTAAAAACCCATTTGAATTTGGAATTAGAGTCATTCAGAAATAATGCTTAGGGAAATAATGCTAATGCTTTTTTTCAAATTTTAAACAGCCTAGATGCACTGACCTTAAGATAACATCGTTCCTTAAAACCCTAAAAATAAGACACATTTTACACATGCAATACCATCCAACATCACTTAAGAACAGGAAGCAAGGCCCATAAATAATGAGAAAGTGCACATGTCCATTTAGATATATTTGGAGCTAATTATATTCTGTACATGTGAATGTACAGATGATTTTTATTATGGCAGAAAGAATAACACACCTTGACTTGCCAAAGTCCACATCCTCCCTTTCTTGCCCTTCTACATTAATTTTTCATTAGCACTTAATGGTTTCCTTTTCCTACAGGCTAAACAAACAGGACCATCAGACGGGCCCTGCTTATTCTGGCCCTGTCTGGCCAACCCTCCTCCCGAAAGAGTTCACTGTGTTCTGACGAGGTGATGAAACTCACCCTCTTTTGACAGACAACACTGCAGACGGGTTGTGGTATACTTGATTATAAATGTCCTCATGTGATTAAAATGATTCACATTGTTACCATGGGGCAGCAGTCAATACTTTAAAATCCCCACTGGGTCCACTCTTGTCACTCACCCACTTAAAGACTGATATGAATGACAGCAGGATGGACTGCACTTCCCAGCAAAGACAGATCCATAAAAAATCGAGAAAGGGGCCAAAACAATGACCTCTTCAACATATAACAGTCAACCACGCAACTGATTTAAGGACTTTTCAAGAAGAGGGAGAGTTGGTGTCAGTTTCCCAGGTCAGCAGTCAAATCCCTCCTGAGAGTGTATCCAGGTATAACACCGGCCAATCTTTTATTCTTTATTTTATTGTTCCACACCATAAATTGCAAGAAAGGCCTGCTATTAAATGTAAGAAACGGGCATCTAGTTGAATGCGACTATTAAGGTAAGTGATGTGAGACAGAACAGAAGTGGGACAGAGGGAGATGAGAAGAAGAGAAAGAGTAATGGGGAGAAATGGAGAGTGACTGAAATAAAAGAAAGCCTGCATCAGACCACATGTATGTTGGCTTAAAAGGATGGGATGAAGGCGGGGAAGGGGGGTATTCCAGATGTACCTGGTGGCAATTATTAAATAAGTATGTGACCTACATAAATAATTATAAATCAATACCAAATATATAAGATATAATATGTTTTTTTGTGGGGGGTAAATATCAGGGATATGAGAAATGTGGAACGGGGAACCAGAGCTTCAAGGGCTCTATAGCCCCAAAATCCAAATTCTCCTGCTCCCAGTACATAATGGTTGAATATGCAATATGACAAGGAATTCCGTCACTTACAGTGAAACCAAATTATACTTAACGAAGTCTATAATAGCAGTGGTAAAAAACGTATTTCTTTTACGCTGTTACGGTCCTTTTTTCAGATGCTTGTAATAGACACCTGCACAATAGAAAACACCCTGAACACATTTGGTGGGGTTAAGTATAGAAATAATAAATAATTGTTATGGCACGGTGAACGCTACAGCTGAGATCTTGTTCACAGGGTTGTGTGTGTGTGTGTGTGTGTGTGTTTGCAGCAGATGCACTAACTTAGCCCAGGTGTGTCCCAGGGAGTCTAGATTCAGAAAAATGGCTTTCGTTGACTACTTCAGCATATGAAGACATGGAGAACCAAACTGTCTTGAGAAGCAGAAACAGATTAAAAAAAAAAAGATTCTTAATAATTCTCATTTTTCTAATACTGTGTGATGCTTTTACATAGCAGCCAGTGCTTATTTGTGTTTGGTTACATCTGCAGTTTGAACAAGTCTAGCTAAAGAAACAAGAGATTTATTTATTTGGACGTCTGTCTAGTTTCACCCGACAAAAAGTTTTTGTTTCTCACTCCGGGAAGCATACAAATAGCAAACATAAATTTGGACCTATAACAACTTCTAACGTAAACCTCACCCTTGACCACAACAAACAGGAAAGCAGACAAGAAAGAAAGCCAACTCCAGTTGATCTTGTGTCACCCTCATGCAATTTCCAGCAAAAAAAAAAAAAGCTGTTTCTGGTTAAGGTTCACCAATTTCACGGTCGACACATCCCCACATCTCCTGAGGAGCGTGCAGGCCGGGTTGCGGCACGCCATCTCCAGACGGCCGAAAGTGGAGAAACGATTCCTGACCAGATCGTGCTGCCCGACAGTGCTGTTAGAGGATGTGTGGGGAGATGATAGGTAAAGTAAGTAATGCTCTCCAGATGGGGGACGCTCGCAAGCCGGCGGCGTGACCTCATACATGAACTGCCCCACAGACAAGAAAGGGCAGATGGTGGGGAGAAGGGGGCTGTTTAAAGGTTGAGGAGGACAGGGGGTCCAGATGGTCTGTAAATATATCTTTTTCTGGAGTTGGCCCAGGAATCCATGGTGTTACCTGGTTTTTACACTAATATATGGAGGCACAACAAAACACAGATGCATGATACGGGAATGGAAACAGGTGATTTAATCTAGTTATGGCGGTCATTTTGAAATAACACGTTGAAGGTGGAAGCACAGTAGTTACACACCTCATCCATATACAAACAACTGAGTTTCCTCATTCATTGGTAGCCCCTCCCATCTTGTCAGAAATGAACCATGGCTGCGTTCTTTTTCCGAGAGTTGTTTGGCCATCACTTTCTCTCCATGCTTTGTGTACATTTCATCACATGTGACAGAAAGTGGGTTAGCCCCTCTGTTATGTTTGGGCTTGAACAGTGGCAGTGGGTACAGCTTTTTCATTTTCCACTCTTGTGTTCAGGATTGTTCGAAAAATCATATTCATACAGTAACATTTGGGTCATTTGGGTCTCAGTATTCCATTGCCTCTAAATATTTGTGCTTAAAGGCTTAAATGCTGTATTTTATATTTTTTTAAAAGTATGAATATGGTTGGCAGTACAATGGCAAACAAGCATGTATATTTAAGTAATTACAATTTGGTACTTCATTTCAACTGGATAAAACTAATGCAGAAATAAGTTAGCTACATATGACAACATAAGAATTTTAAGGAATGTCATAAAATGATACAAAAGTATTAGGGATGGGCTTGATCCAATCCAATTTCGGTTTCGATCCCAATAATGACATCATTTTACGCATCAGGTATCTGACAGACAGGGCCAATCTACTTTACAGAATGTGTCGGAATATAGGAATGTGTATCGGTATCTGCATTAATGTATCGGGATCAGATGGGAAAGATCAGCCATCCCTAAAAAAATATGGATCACAGTGTATTTCTTGTTAAGACTGAAAGATGCTATAAACAAATGAAGTTGCAATAACATTTAGTGGCAA
The DNA here is from genome assembly GCF_900700375.1 of Denticeps clupeoides. NCBI lineage: Eukaryota > Metazoa > Chordata > Actinopteri > Clupeiformes > Denticipitidae > Denticeps > Denticeps clupeoides. Next base: position 20,902,390 of record NC_041710.1, read on the forward strand.
TAAATTATATAATTGTTATCTGACACATACAAATAATAAATCAATTAATATTAAAAAATAAACATGACCCAAGCCCAGAATATTAAGCCTTTCATGTATTCCTCTTCTTCAGATGTGTGGAGTCTCTTTTTTTAGGTCCTTGATAGGCCCATTGCTTATTTCACACAGGAGGTGTGTCCATTCTTCTGTGGAGCACCACGAGTGCACAGCTCTACATTTTGCCGAATGTCCAAATCAGATTTTCTCAGCTCTTTACATCTCTGACTTCAGTCCAGTCTTCTCCAGTATTCTGGTATACAGCGGCACACCGCCTCACTGAAGTTAAATCCCTTCTCACACCTCTTCCTCACACACGGTGGTCTGTAACAGCTGGAAATAATATTGAATAAGGATGTTATTTGTCACATACAATTCTTTAACCTAATCTGGATATGTTCCTATGTTCATTTATACATTCAGACAATAGAGTTTTTTTTTAGATGTCTTAAAGTGTAAGTGATAGCTGCAATAACTTTGTTGTTGGCTGGCTGGATTTTCACGTCTGTCTGCTTGTGTTTATTTTTGGAACTAAATAATAAAACCAGGACCCTCTCATCAGCCCCAAGTGTAGGACATCAGAACTTAAGGGTGGTATGGACGACATAAATCACATTTAATGAGAAGGGAGTTTTGCCTCCGGGAAGGATGCCGTAGTGAAAGTGCCACAGGGAGACGGAATTCACTATATCAGTTACACGGGTCACTGGAGAGAAAACGGCCAGATGAGGGGTTATACTGACTGGAATGTTTTGCAGATCACCTAGGAGCTGCTGGTACAGACCTCAAAGGAGTTACTGGCAAGGAAATGGGAGTGAGATCACTGCTAATTAGCTAACACTCCATGTATTTTTCATTTTTGTTTTTGTCCATTCAGCCTCTACTCAGATCCCAGATGCCTGAAGAGACCAGCTGGTTGATCTATAATTACTTAAAAAATGTCAGTTTTTCAGTTTCAATTTTAGATACTGTGCATTCTACTGGTACCTTACATTCCACAGTGGGTGCATAAACTGGCTTGCATTGGAATAGACATCAAAGGTGCAGCTGAAGAACTGTGTATACATTAAACATACATAGAATAAATGATTGGCACCACTTGTAAAGATAAAAAATGGCTAGAAAAAAATAAACTCACAAGGAGAAATGAAACGGGCCTCTGTCACCTAACATACATAACCTATATTATGTAGGTTATGAAAATTCCCACACACTCCAACCAACTGTACATTGGCATATTTACAGATGGAAAATCTGCTTCATTTGTCTTCCCTATTGTTTGCATGGGTATAAGTAATTATGACATATATAAGATATGTATTCTGGAAAAAAAAAAAAAAAATGGGGTGCCAGTGGAGAACACTGAAACTGATTTATCTAAGACAGCTTACAAGGGACCATTTGTTTTTGAGTATGCCAACCTAGTCAATCTTATCTGTGGGTACTTTTTTCAAACTGGGGTTAAGTGCAGTGCTATGTAAATAAAATGCTTGTAAGTGCTATGTAAGATCAAAGGCATGCTTAGGATTTACATAAATGAATAAAACAAGAACAAACGTGCTATAAATGAAAGAAGAGAAATGAATTAGTGCTTTATTGATAGTGGGGTTAAAATGTGTATTTTTGTAAGTCCTGAGAACTCCTTTCACCATACATGAGTGAACAAGCCTCATGGCACAGCGCTGTGCTTAATGCCAGTTTGTTAATATATGCAATATGAATAGAAATCTATAAAGTTCAGAAAAGAAGTTTAGGAGGATGCTGTGGCCAGTTTTCGGCATTATTTTTGCACTTATATATAATCTGACAAGGTTTTAGGTGCTGATAAAAATGTGTTGTATTACATTGTGTTTTGCATTTTTAACTACCAGTTCACAGTCACCCAACTCCAAATCCTTTCCCACATGGGCTGTTATTATGATGTCATTATTCAACTTGTACAATGTGCGGGGTGATTTAAGAGAGCAGCGCTGTTGAACGGAGCCTCACAGTTTTATATATGTTCTATAAGCCGTTTTCCGGACTGCAGGCCCTGGAGAAGCAAGCGTTAGAGCTCTAATCAGGTCTAAAAGCCCCACAGAATCCCACATGACCTGATAAGCCCAGCCTACAAATGCTAAACTGAGAGGGAAAGGTTTGCAAGATTTTCAAATCAAATTAACATGAGATTAAAATTAACATTTAATAAAAATGATTTACAACATGCGAACCATTTTACCGTTCACCGAAACAAATTTACATGCACCGAATCATATGGAAAGGATATGTACCCAGGCACACCACCCCACATGAAGTCAAACCTGCGGATGGGGTCGGCGTGAATAGATACGATCCATCTTGAATCAGTGCCCACTTATCAATTGTAGATTTCTCATTTTGTTTTTCATGGATTGCCAAAGCCTCATAACGAAGTCTTTTTTTCTTGCTCCCCCCTTTTGGATTGCCCTTGCCTGTACCTCTTCTGACTCTGATGCTTCACCGCCTGCCGGAAATGACTTTTGCTTGAAGTTTATTCTTAAGTCTGCCACTTTCCTCTACAACCCAGCAACTCACCTCCCACCCCGTGGCTCCACTCTCCTTCGCTGCTCTCCCTAATGGCGCCCACGCCGCTCCGCCCCCAGCGCAGCCACCGAAACGCCAAAGACTCTCCATCGCCTTGAATTCCACCGCCATGTCTGTTCTCTCTTCCTAACAGTACTATATATTGGAAGTTCATGTTTTGGCGGACCGCTCATTTACAGTGCAAGCTCGATACGACTCGACTCCACCCGACCCGAGCCCGATTAAAATGATTTTAGCTAGAACCTGACCCGTTCAGGCCAAGATTTGCCCGACTCCAGTCCAGAACGATTAACAGACTGAAGTGAGTCTGAGCAGCCAGTTGTTAATTTCGAAAGATAATACATTTTCGCTTCAGTCCATGTCCTCATAATGTAAATCGCATCAATTTGCTCTCATGTAATTGAATGATCTGATTTTGCGATTTAGACTTATTGTGCAGCCCTAAACTCAAAGTGTACTGTGGTCATACACAAGCAACAGCGTTGAAGCACAGTGGTAAATTTAAATACAACCAATACCTGCATCTGCCCTGATGAAATCTCCGGCCTTTAAGGAAACACCTGTTTGGCGACTCTGTGCATTCACAGACACACTTGGTCCGGTTGAGGGGCTGGCTCTCTGGGCACACCTTGGCGCAGGTGCACTGGCAGGTCTCCTTGTTGAACATTTGATTTGGGCCACATGAGGGTGGAGCTTTACACACACACTGACAAGTGTCTTTGTCCAGGTAGCGGTTGGGTCCACAATCAGCATCACTGAGGTGTTTCCTGCACACACACTGACATGTTTCTTCATCCAGCTCTTGTTTTGGCCCGCAGATGTCCGTCTCAAAAGCTTCTGGAAAAGAGAGACATGACAAACAACCATGGACTATTTAGTCAATTTGTTTTCACATAACCTTGCTCCTTGTAATAGATTTGTTGTGCAATGTTCCATCAGTGATAGTATAGAATTCCTGTCTTAAGTGCACATTCGGACACTATGGCGGTAGGCTCTTGGTTACAGTTTGTTTGACATCACGATAAACAGTTTCTGGACAGAACATTCCTGCTCTGAATTCCACACCAGGAATTTTCCCTTGTGGCACAAAGAGATGTTTTCTTTTTGAGTCCTGGTGGACAATCAAATGTGACAGCTTATACTTGTTGATTCAGCTAGGATTTTTTTTTATTTGGTGTAGTAAAACAGTGCAGCAACTTGGCAGCCGTAAACTTTGCATTCCTTGCTTTATGTTATTTATGTATTTTTGGATGAACAAATCTAGAATACAATGGCAAAGGATGAATAAGATAACTGTTGATCTTCAGAGGGTCCAACAAATGCTGCAATACACTGTTTGCTTTTATTGGTGCATTCCGGTATCTCCCTAAAGTGTATGATCATTGAGACTTTTAGACCCTGTAATAATCCTCCAAAATGCATGTTGAGTTACATTTAAAACGGTGCTTTTGTTAAATAGTGTTTTCAATAAAGGCAATGCTGATATTTGCCAGCTGACATTTAACAACAACAAATTAATACATTTAAGAATATTGATATAATAATAAAGTAATAACAATAAAGTGAAGTCATTGTCAAATGTGATACACAGCAGCACAGCATTTATTTGTAAATTTAGGAAATTTGTCCTCTGCATTTAACCCATCACCCTGAGTGAGCAGTGGGCAACCATGGGGCTTTGCTCAGTGGCACCTTGGCGGATCGGGATTTGAACCAGCAACCTTCTGATTACTGGGCCACTTCCTTAACTGCTGTATGTGTATGCCAGCTCATATCAGGTTGATGGATCAGGAATATTAGTCTCTCCAGTGAAAATCTATTTTTCAGCATATCTAGCCAGTCACGTATCACCAAGTGTTCTTATTCAGTGATGTACAAAGATTATGGGCAATATTGTCAAACTGGAGATTGGTAGGATATGGTCAAAGACGTACATGTGATTTACATAAATAAGTAGATAAAAGAACAAAGAGTTGATCTTTAATGATGCTTTCGCATGTTAAGTACGAGTGTGAGTGTAAATCATGCAGAATGAGGAAGCAGCGTGCATGAGATAAACTGCCATTTTAAACTGCGTTAATGAAATACATAATTTACAAACGTGTTCTGGGTGACAGAAATTATTACACACCAACATAATATAAGGATAACTTTTTATTTATGTAAATAACTGGAGGCCATTAGATAACATGCCCACACTTTGAAAACCGTGTCTGATGTAGTATATGCGCTTGCTGTTGAACAGCACAGCATAGATCACATGCTTTATTTCTAACTGAGGGACACTGTTCCAGCAAGAATGCACATTTGGTTTCTATAGCACACTTGTCAGAACTGGTTAGCTTGAAGAGGACACATACTCCATGTCCTTTGAAACTAATGGCTATTAATACCCCCCTCAAGATCTATGTTTGTACCTACAGGCCTGGTTTAATGTGGATTCTTTTTGGGGCTGGGACATTTTGGTATTTTAACAGCTGGCCAAACGTCGGCAGTCACTTTTAAGCTGGGGCTGTTTAGCATTGAATCAACATCCCAGGCAGGGATTCACCTTTATTGCGGTCCCCTAGTTAATTGTCCGTTCAGTTTAAGTGTTTCGTAAACATTGTGCTTAATGACAAGGGTCTCGAGGCCAGAGGAAAGAAAAGAATTTGGAGGATTTTGGACTGGAATATGTATGTGTTTTTCTTGTTCAAGTTGCATTTACTCAGTGCTCTCAGAACCATCTCCACCTCCTTAGAAACGAACAACATGTGGCTTTTAACCAACTCAGAAAGTGTGTCGCAGGAGCTGTAACATCTGCTAAGCCCTAAATGTGTTTGTCGCATGCACCTCTGAGCTTTGTCCTTTTGCTCCTCATCTGGTTTTCTCTCAGCTCTGCGTATTGATAACAGATGCAGTTTGGGAAGAGAAAAGCCTTTGCACTGACTGTACAGATTTTAATCAGTGAAGCTAATAAGAACTTCCACCTGAAGCTCTCATAGACACACACACACACACACACACACACACACACACACATCCACATGCCGATCTTACCAGAATTCTGAGAAGAAAGAGAGGATCCTTCCTGCAGTACACATCTGCACAAGTGATTGTTCCAGCTGTGATTCTTTGGGCATGTTTTATTAGCCACAAGACATCTGTATAGGATATAAACAGTTAGCCAGGAGCCAGACGGTAGCAAGAGCAGACAGACATAAAAATGAACTGTATTCCAATTAGCACTCGTCCATTACTTCATTAATGTAGTTTTGGTTTAATTGAGATTTCTGGGATTTTCTCCCTCTCTCTGGACATAGACTTAATGGGATTTACACAAGGCATAAAGTTCAAAGAACAGAAACTGAGCTGGCGACAAACTCAATTTCAGGATGAACATAACTGAAAAACTTGGAAACAGATGATTCTGGTTTGGTTTTGGTGTAAAATATTCTGTTTAAAGACCTGTAGGCCACTTCCATAAAGCTGGAAAACAGCTGGATTTACGCCTGCATCAACAACAAAAATGGCTTGTATATCTAAAAAGTATGAGTTAGACTGTTTGGTAGAAAACTAGGTTGGTAGTAGCCATAATACGTGGGTGGTAGTAGCGTAGTGGGTAACACACTCACCTACGAACCAGAAGACCCAGGTTCAAATCCCACTTACTACCATCGTGTCCCTGAGCAAGACACTTAACCCTAAGTTGCTCCAGGGGGGGACTGTCCCTGTAACTACTGATTGTAAGTCGCTCTGGATAAGGGCGTCTGATAAATGCTGTAAATGTAAAACTAATATTAAAAGTTTTTCCACCAATTTTTGGATGCATTGTTGTAGTGGTTCTACACTCCTGTTGGTGAGGTAATCATTTTTACTGACTGACTCACTCACTCAGTATCCATTACCGCTTTGTAATAATTATTACTAATCAGGGTCCAGGCTGCTGGAGCCCATCCCAGTACACTGGGAGTGCGTGAAGACTCACCCATGGTGAGGTGCGTAATCATTTTTTGAACTAGATAAGGCACCATTTATATCTCTTAGTTTATTTATTTGTATATTTTTGCTTTATAGTGTTTTTTTATACACCATCAAATAGAATCAAATTCCATGTAGGTCTTCACTCACATGCTTAACCAATATAGGGGATTCAGATTCTGATTATACACCACCTTGTTTCTCACAGGCACCATCTTTTCAGAGACAATTGCTCTACATATTTCACCCCTCAATAAAAGACATTCCTCCGAATAGCCTCTTCATATTTCACGCTTGGTGAAATGTTATGGAACACTTAAATGCTTCCTGGTCAGAAGGACCGCATTTGAGGTTTGGCGTATCTCTGCTGGATTTGTCAACGGGCTTCAGGTTAGAGGAGAGGAAGCTGGACTGATGCACTCTGAGGCCTGCCCCGACTGGCTAACTCGAAGCACATGTTGTAGCTGGCACATGGGTCACTTTTACTTAGGCTGAGGCCACAGACACGCTTACAGGTTCTAGAGTTCATATATCGTTTGAGAACCACCACTGCAAACTTGTCAAAATGTAGCACTGGTGTGTTGGCATGAATAATCCATTCTCTCTGCCCAGACAAGGTTTTTTTTTGACCCCCTCATGCATTTAAAATCTTCCCAGTCAGGTCTGAAATTAGTGATAGAAGCTTTGAAGTATTCCTAACACGTTTTGTATGACGGAGCAGGAAAAGGAAAACTCTGCCCATACACTAATGTTTGCTGTACTATTATTGTGTTCTCAATTGTTATTAAGTTCTGGTTCTGGTATTTACTCTTAATACGGTGAACTCAATCCTGACCTCACACCAAGACAAACTTTACACTGGCTTCTCTTGCAGAGTAATGGTCAGAAAGAAAACATATGATGGAGCCAGATGCCAAAGTTTGTTATTAAACCAGGTCAGACTTGCAACTAAACTCAGTTGTTAGACAAGCTAAACATCACATATTCCACAGGATAATTTCAATTTGCAGAATTTTGGGAATGTATTAGTGAAATTTACACATTTTACATATTTACATATCTTTAGAGAAGACTTAAAGCTAAAAGGTGAAGCAACACTAATCACGTATTTTAAGAAAATCTAGAATGATTTGTAACATCAGCAATGTAAATATGCACCTTTTCATGGGCTAAATGAGTGCCTTGGCAGTGCATGAGAGATAAGATTTTATTCAACACCATCTGATTGGTCACAGCCAAACCGCATCCATCATAGCCAATAAAAAGAAAATGAGGAAATAAAGTCTACTTTGAAGCCCCCCAGGAGAAGCTAAGCCAGGAGATCATTTGGTTCACTTCCACTGAGGGAGAGAGAGAATTGTCCAAACTGTCAGAACAGATGGCTCGGTGTGGGAAGCTTAGAGTAATGAAAACATATTCGCCTTAAATTAATTACTGGGGTTTTTCTCTCCAGTGTGTACCACAAGAGGTACAGGGCATGAGCTATGACTTCCTTACATCGGTTCTGACAAGGTTTTTATGGACAATGAAGACAGAAATAAGGCTCACAAATTTCATTATGTTCCTCCACAGCTGTAATAATTTTTTTAGCTCTCTTCACTGTGCCAAAGCAATTAATTAAAAATTGCTTAGTTGTAGAAACAACTCTCGTAGATGCTATCCTGAGGAAAGGCCAACCAGAGTAAAGCACAGAAAATAGAGACAACTTTCTAGTATCCTTTTTTCTTCTGTGCTTTCTGTTGTCTCACAGCATTATGCCAGGAGGTCCGGATTCTAAGACCTTTATTCTAAGCCTGTCTTGAGCTACAAAGGCCAGACTTTATGCTGCACAGGGAATATGCAATGCTTAGTGAGGAGAGAAATGCAACAGCTAGACTCATCAACTTTCCCTGATTAGACACCTTTGTGGAAGGGGTGAGAGGTGAAGCCACTGGCATGGTCAAGGAATCACAAGATCCAAGGCTTCCTGGAAAAGTAATCCCCAGGGATCTGAGTGCATCCTGCTACATTTCACTTCTCCCTTGCATGGCTCTGCAGGGCTAAGATCACCATGTCTGTAGAAGGAATGCCAGCCTGATGTATAACCCTGGTGCCGCTTTCTGTCATTCGAGGGCATGTGAGAGTGCGGAAAGTGTGTATCGGGCTGCGAAGGTTGTGCCCAATGGAATTACTGGCAAAGACCATAGCGCTGGGAAAGAATGACTCATTTCAAGGCAAAATGTGTCTTACAGTCACGGTTTGCCTGTAAGTAAAAAGTAAATCCTCTCATACCTGATGCTATTTTGTGCTGTACGGGGGAGAAGGCCACGTGCTTTAAGTTTGTGACACGTGCTCCAGCGTTTCAGTGCTGACAGACGGGTGCGTAATTAATGCGTGGACTTGTTTATCTAGAAAAAAAGACCCAGGCCCTTGACAATAGATACCATAAAATCAAACAAATTGCCTAAGTCGTCCCGTAATGGGTCAGTGGCAAACAACACATACCAAGGGCAGCCAACATGTTTTTAATTACCGTACACTTTTGGTGGCTTAAAAAGACAACACATTCCGACCCGTCAGAAACAAAAAAAAAATGGTAAGTTACCTGATGAGTAACATGTGCCATTGCACCTCACATAACTAAAACCAGACGTGTCCATTTACACATACAGGGTATTCTGATGATAACATATATCCATGCTGACTTACTGTTTTTTTGTTTTTCGAGGGCCATCAAAGACTTTTTACTTAAAATGCTAGTCCAACACAATTAAATTCTATTGTGGTACTACAGTTCAACCAATGGACAGCTTTGCAGATATCATGCATATGGTGAGCGTTACGGCCGTGTCTAAATGACTCTTTGGTTGTGTGTATGGACTCTCAAGATTTTACAGCAAAAAGGTTCAGAAGGGTACGCACATCCATATATTTCAAATTTCATGGATGACTCATCCAGGATACTGCCTGCTCAATGGGCTTCCCCTAGCAAATGCATAGCACATTTGCATTAGAGCTCGACCTGCTTGTAATGTCTCTTTTGAGGGGGTAGCATCTGTTTGTGCTCTTATTTTGGCGATGGAATACATGTGTCCCAACAAACAGGCCAGAGCTCAGGCCCAGCCAAAATGTCATTTTAGGTTACAGAAGGGATGCACGAGATCGATAACAATAGACTGCCTGAGCTCATACATATTCTGAGTAGTGATTCACACATCATGGCCCGTACCAGTGCCTCGTAATTGTTAGGAGACCCATTTCACTCTGTATGACTGCCTGCACCAACGAGTTTATACCAACGAGTTCATGCCAAGAGCAGTATCTTACTCCTCCTTATATATTATTAGGCAATATGCAGTTGCATCTGGGCCCAGATTATGCAAACATCCTACTGGCAACTATCTGATCTAAGTTTGTGTGTGTAGCTCCCATAGAACTCAACACTTCTTTTCCAGTTGGGTGTGATGTAGACCACCCTGCTTTGGGGGTTGGCAGCAAGGCTGTTATGCTGAAATCAGATGATACAGATTATACGAGGGGAAAATTTTTCACATGTGTGAAGAGGTCTACCTATATACATCAAGAGCCTTGTGGACTGAACGTTTAGTTGGTTGAGAAACAGTATTAATGATCACTTCCTATTGAATAAAGGCCATAGAATGTGATTCAACAAGGTAATTTCATATGAGTGATATTATCTCTGTTCATTGGTACTTGTTTTTTTCAGCTCTCTCTTGAGCCATGATACCTTTTGGCTAGTCTAGTCTTATTGAGTAACAGGTCAGTTTATGGTTCACAAAGTTGCAGAATGCCTTTCTGCATTTCCAAAGCTCCAAACGGAACTATGCCAGCAATCGCATTACTCTTACAGTTAACATCTTTTGCATGTTGCCGGAGTGATTTTGCAAAAATTGCTTTATGCTAGATTACAACAAGGTTGTTTGTATGTGGGAAAACTGTATGCCATGGGTTTTGAGGTTCCAGTGATGTGACCTCTGGTGCAAAAAATAGACCTATACGTCCATCAAAATGAAGGAACCGAAGAGGACGTGAACAAAGGAAAATACTTTTAAAAGCATTTCGTCGCACTAGGAACACATCTGCTTCATCTTAAGCAAGGTCTGGCTATATGAGCTCTCACAGAGGGATGATGCCTGGACCCCCACACTTCTGTTATTGCAAATCACTTTGACAGGAGACAGTTTAGGGGGAAAATATGATACCGAAATTAAAAAGAAAAAAGAATCATACAGGTCCTCACTGCAGGTTTCTGCTTTGTTGAGATGGACTTATTGACACACAGGACTGATGGGGGTTTAGACCTAAGTAATTTATCATGCCTTAGCTCCCACTGTCACCTCTGACATCCTGTCAAGAAAACAATAGCGGTGCACAGGTCTAGCAAAGCTAAAACAATGAAGACATGTGATTGTGATCCAATACTAAGGGTATCCCTAGTATTGGGTAAGGGGTATCAAGTCTATATTTCTGACATCTCGAACATCTCTGCAAAGCAAGGCTTTGCATAAACAGTGAGATAACCACTTCTATAAATACTATTCTCCAAGTTGTTTTCCTGCTTTTCACATGAAGATGGAGTGATGCCCAGAGAGCACAGCTAGCCGAATTGTCCGTCTCTGTGCAAGCTTTTTGCCTCTAGTATCTGTGGTGGATCTCTGAGCAATGCTGTAATAACCTGGCTGTAGCTGAGGAAACCCATCTGGGATCGATCACACTATTCAGCACGGTACCACCATCCTTACACTGTGATAAAGAATTCAGCATTTCAATGAGTTAATGTTAGACTATTCTTTTTTTCAAACACTCTTAAAAGTTTTATCTTTGATGGATGAGACATCTCTATGCACGCTGGAACACACCACAAATGGGCTACAGGTAAAAATGCACTTCATTGACTTACATTAGTTACAATAAACATTTACTCAACATGGGTCAAAAACATATGCTGACAAATCATACCAGTGTGTTTGTAAAACTACTTTGCAGATGTAGAGTAGGTCTACTGTTGTGGTCTGTTCCACCTTAATGGACCACGATAGAATCATGGGCACCAAAAATGCTCCTTTGAAAGGGATGTTCTTGATTAAAGATCTATACTTACGTTTGAGTAAAAAACTGGCTAGAATACTGGGGTCAGAGTATCTCCAAGACGGTATGATTTTAGGGTGCCCCCTTTGAATGAATTAGCAACCAGAAGGACAAGAGGTGACCCAGTGACAAGAACATGGGCGGTCACAGCAGAGATAGTGCTCTGGAAAATCCTCTGTTGAGGCACCACCTTGCAACTTAAAACCAGACACCTGGACACGAATGCTGTAATTTGCACCATGACATAGACTTTGTAATACAATAAACACTGTGGGAAGTACACAGCCTAATCAACAGCACAATCAAATCGCCTCCAGCCACCATGGACAAAACTGCTTTTGTGGAATGGAATGGGCGATCATGCTTTCTGTGCTGCTCCTCGCCTGTGGAATGCCCTGCCTGAGAGCCGCACAGTCTACGGACAGTTTTAAATCGTTTTTTTTAGCACAACATCTGCCTCTTAAGTCAGTTTCAAATACTTTTATATCAGTTTCTTTTGCTTTTATGATGTAGCACATTTTTTGTAATATAAAGTGCATTATAAATAAAAAATGTAAATAAAATTTACATGGTGCTTTGCTCAGTGGCACCTCAGTGGCACCATGGCGGATTGGGATTCGAACCAGCAACCTTCTGATTACGGGGCTGCTTGCTTAACCACTTGGTTAAAACACTGCCGTATCAGACGTGTGTTCCTAAAAATGGTCTACTGCTGGAAATCATATTCAGCAAATGTGTTCAGATAGCACTAAATAGAAAACCTTTGAATGCCTATCTTTCCCACACAGACATTTAATAAGTATTCAGTAAAGAAAAATACTACTCAATACTACTATTTAAAAATTTTGATGATTATTCATCATTAATTACATAGTTTTATGACAATGAAAATGTTTTGAGTCACATGTCAGTTCTTTTTGAAAGAGAGCTTAAATTCAGCAGTTCAAACATATGACATGCATGCTAGAACACAATGAACTTTACCTGTTTATTCTTCATATATTTTTCAAGTTGTTTGTGCACAACTATTGTTACGATGATCAGTGCATAGTGCTAGTGCAAACTTTGCATGATTGTGATACTTAACTTCTCCTTCCTCTTGGCAGACATGTAACTCCCTACACCTACCGCATAATCACAGTTCATCAAATGCTACAGTGCTCTGGAAGGAAACCTCATCAAGGCTCCCCACTGGGATTTCCTCTTGCATTGCATCTTAGAACATGGCCTGCACAGGAAGTGATCTCACAGAACAGGAACAATAGGTGTCAGCTCTACTCTGCTGGTAAATCCAGAACGCCCCTCCACGAAGAGAGGTGCCCTGCAGTATGCCATTATAAGGATGGCGACCAGCATCAATGCAGGGAGTATCCACAGATCCAAAAGTTCCCTGAGGAACTGGAAGGGATCTATCCATAGAGATATTGGTTGAGTGAATTGAGTGTGAAAGTGTGTGTGTTTCTCATTGTGAGAGCTGACAGCTAGTTGCAGCTGAAATGTGGGTGGTAAGCCCTGAAGCATGGCTTTGCCTAGTTCATGATTCTGGAAAAGCACCACCATCTGCTTCAATCATGTATACTCCAGGTCTAATTATAGCTTTATGAAAAAATGAAAAAGAGAATAAAATGATAAAAAGGAAAACTTACTCTGGTAGGGCTCGCCGTATGATGGAATGGACTTGTCTGTAAACATCAAGCTTTGACAGACATCTGCACAAAGTGTGGTTGGCAAAACTGATGGTAACTGGCTTTGTACCTTGTTTTATTGGCACTGTGATCTCAAACAGCTAGGATAAAAAGAAAGGCAAGAAAAAGTTAAACAATGGCACTGGCGGCAAAACAGATCCACACATGGTATACACTTCAATTTCAGTGTTATTTGACGGAACCACAGCATTCTAGCCAGAATAACTTGTGGCCAGCAGATTGAATCTGAAGGCAGCCTGATAAGTGGCCCTGTGAAGAGTTGTGTTGTGAAACAGCAAGTTCACAAACAATAACCCACAACTCCTAACAGAACAATTTGGAAAAAACAACTTTTTTTTTTATTGGCATATTGGCGGATGCCATCTCTCCCAGCTGAAGTCTCAGTTAGCAACTCGGCATGCACAGTTAGGTCACCATTGCACACGTGTGGCAGATGAAATGAACGTGCGCCAGTCATCTTGTATACATTTATTACAACATTATTGGTAAGTTTTACAAACATACGTATGTAGTCTAAACAGTAAAAAAAAAAATTTTCACTGGATATTCTTTAATGAAAGAATGTCTGTATTACACTGATTGGAAAAAAAAAAACCACACGATCTGTCCTTCATTTTCTCAATGATCAACATGTCTGTTGTCCCTGTCTTCCTTTCTCGGACGTGTTTATTGTTGATTGATGATTATTAGTCTTTTCTAGCGCAAAGATTCCTGGCACTGACTCTATAACTGGCCTCGAAACAACAAACTTCCTCCACCCTTCATCTCTACGACACCTTCTGTATGGGAGAATAATCAGGAATTACGGTCCCGCTTGGCTCCACGCACTCCCACCTCTCTGTCTGAAGGAGGAAAAGGAGGCGGCCTTCCTGCTCCTCTCCCTCTCTATATCAACATCCAACAGGGAGCATTTGCGCATAAGATGCGTCATAAATGACTAATCACACGGGCCGATCTGCCGCCAACACGCTCTATTCCGCGCCGGCGGTCTGACATGAAAAAGATTCCTGAGGATGTCTGAATGCGGGGCCTTCATCAGGCCCTACATCACCCACGCACGTTCACCGCTAATAAATACCGACACAGATCCAAACAATTTACCTCGCGCCATCAAAGACCTGCGCTCTGGCATTCAGCTGCGTGGGGGGTGGCTTTTACGACGTCCACCGAGGCACATGAGAACCGCGGCAAAGAGCTCATCCTTTTTACTCAGAACTGCTTTTAAACACGTTCGCCCTGCAGGTCTCGCAACGTTGCACAGTCACTCCATTAAAGTGTCTGTTCCACAGAGCCTGGCATAAATGCCGGTTTTCTGGAGGGCTTACGGTGCACTGAGAGCCCGGGTGAAGCGGCAGAGATGAGAGTCAAGATCGCGGAATACGCCTGTGTGCGTCTGAGCCAGGTTAAGGAGACAGGCAAGCCATCGCAAAATAGCTTTCTGCAGCTCTGTTTGTGTATGTGCGGAATGTACTGAACGCACTGTCTGCTTCGTGGCCTGCCTCAGTGTCCTCTCAGTACCCTAAAAAACTACTTTTAAACATTTTTAAGTATATTGTAGAACTGTAGAACCAATAAAAAAAACAAGTAAAAAAGTTGCCTGACCTGCATTAAGTCTAAAACTGTTCCCAAAGTTCCCAAATGTATAGTAAGCGCATTGGTAATTGTGCTTGGTGGACATGTGGTTTGCACCGTTGAATATTTATGCTATTGCCTGAAGGAAACAAAAGCCGGTTTGTTACGCCACTCCACTCACAGACTGACATTTGCAATTCTGGGGTCTGGGGTCACGACGGTAGCAAATTCAAAACTAGCACCACATTTTCACATTTAGTCACCTTTCCTGCTTTGATATTTCTCACAACAGTAGTTTTTAGGCATTTACAGCTTCTTGGGAACGCGGCTCCAGTGCCAACAACACGGAACAAATGTTGACGCTGAGACCCTGACCTGGAAAAAGCTTCCTTCAAACACCCGCGGGGAAGGTTGTCGAGTTTTAAATCACGTAAAGAAAGCAAGGACTCTCATCACCCTCTGGGGTCAGCCCACCCCACACAAGGAGGCCAATTAAGAGCTGCCTGCTGTGTAATAATTCAGTGGCATGACCTCACCCTGGACCCCCTGTGCCGCGCGCACCTCGGTAAATCAAGGACTAAAAACCGGGACTAAACTTCTCGCCCAGAGACAACCTCGGCATATATCTGCTGGCAAGTGGCTGGAGCGTTTGAGTGAAGTGTGGCTGCGCGTGGGAAGGGAGGCTGGGGTGGACGGCTCATAAATATGAATGCATGAACACACATGGAGTCTGCCCCCTGTCCTGCTTGCAACTGCCCTGTCTAGAGGTGCCGCGAGGGCTGGTGGAGGGACTCACCGTCTTGCTGATGTAGGAGGTGCTAATGTTCATACACTGGTGTTCCTCGCTGTTGCAGCAGCCACCACATCTGTAGACAGACACGCAGGGTGGTTTATAGAAGGTGTTTGTAGCCGCCCCAAACTCTTTCCCCACATCTAAACAAACTTCGCGTGGCATGCACAGGGTCTTTCTCCACTCTGACTCAATACCTGTTGGATGCACCATGAGAAATCAAGACAAGAAGATAAAAGATGCATTAAAATCACATGAAATCGAAAATACAAGAGTACTTTAAATTCTTCTGTTTTTATTTCTTTACTAATATTGACTAATAATCATTAAATTAGCATTACGCATTACAGCACAACCACCCAGGATTTAATAAAAGAAGCAAGAAAAATGTCATTGCTATGCTCAGATACACATATGATATATAGGGTGATAAATGTGTCATTAAAACGTCAACAGAAACAGTGGGATCCACTTACTCTTGAGGATGTCGAAGTTGATGTAAGCTGCTGCAAACATAGACTGCTTATCCGACCGCGTTTCCGTAGAGACGTGATCTCTGACAGTGTAGCGCGCTCCACGTTTGGACCGGCACTTGAGTATGGTCCAGTAGCTTGGGTAAACAATCCGCATGAGCTCATCCACGCTGGACACAGACCGTAATTGTTCCACAATGCTGGGCTGAAGAGAGACAGAACACTGCATGAGACAGCATTCCTAATCAAGTGGAAAAACAGGCCCATTCCCAATACAGCATGTTGCACCGTAGAATGACATTAAAGGGGTCTTTTCAGTATCCCTTTCTTTGCTATTTCGTCTGCTTTCAGAGGTCGCTTCTATCGTAGGAGTAGACCATTAAACAACAAAGGGCACTATTTTCAAACTGGTGCTCGATAGGTGTCCTCAGGAAATACGCAAAAAAAAAAAAAAAAAAAATGAAATAGCTGCTTGCCAGTTATCTGTATCCCGAAGAAGAGAAACTATCTTTTGGTTGGTGATCTTTTGTATAATTATTGTTGCCCAGAACATGATTTTAATGACGCATTTTTCTCACGCATGTTACGTCCTCAGTCTGAATGATTTAAATCCATAACATGCCCAAACAGCAGTGTTTCAATCTTAAATCCTCAGGATGCCTATGGCCTTCGACAGTTTGAAAACAGTGTTACAAGTTTTGCAGTCTAAAGCATTAAATTCACCACTTGAGAAGTCATACCATGCACACACTCATCCCAAATCGCTCCAAAAAAATATGTTTTTACTTCTGGTTCAAGTATATAGTGAGCATCCGTTGCCTGAAATAAGACACTATATTGGAAGCAAGCCTCGGAGCTGACTGTTACCGAGAACTGTAAGTGACGAAAGCCAGAGATGTCTGCTTCACCCCAGACAGTCCTGTCAGCACTGGTCTCTGTCCTACGCCTACAACAGAAGCGCTTACTCAGTAAACGCAGGGGAGGAGGCTGGGGGTTGCAGCCAGGGATCAAACTATGTCTGTGCAGGTTTGATGTGTGTATGCTCTCTCGCGATGAAGACACAGTCACATGCAGACACCTGAAGAGGGGGGGGCGGGGATATGCAAAGTGTGACAACTTGAGAGCTGTCTACAGGCAGCCAGATACTGCTGTCTGGAACATTCCAGGAAACATGCCCAGTTACCTCCATGACTGATTGCCCCTGACGATAAAAAGGCATCCCTAATTTGTCTTGGATGTGCTCCGAAATAGGGAGAGGGAGAGAAATTAAAACACTCCCTGTTGTATTCTCATGTCACTCTTGAAAGGGCCTTCATCCATCCAGATGTTCATTTTCTATTATTCTTGAAGGGTGTTTCTCTTTGAAAAAAAAAATCATTGCTTAACCACATTCAGGAAGCTCCCACTACACTAAACGCTTCATTTATTTACGACAGTAACATGCAGCAAATTGGTTTCATTAAAAGAGTTTATAACATTTGTCTTCAGTACAAATACTCTACCATACATATTAGATCTTTTGTATTATGTATTATCTCCATGTCCCGCACTGACTGTAAAACAGATAGGACTGCTGTTACTACTGATGTGAATCGGAGCAGGTCTGTGCTGCTAGTTAACCACAATTAGGCGCTGGCCATGCATGTGAATTTATAGCCTTCCTGATTGTACAGGGGTCCTTGACACTGTGGTCAGGGACTCGTGTCAAGTTTCCTTCAGGCAATAATTCACCATGATTGCATGAGGCCTGGGTCGTCGGTTGGCCTGGGATACACTTCCGTCCCTTGACCTTTCCAAATGAAATATTCTTAGCCCAGTGAAAGCCTCCAGTTGTTATAAAACAATACCCATATATACATACAGACATGTCAACCTTTTTAGATTTATATTACTGCAATTGACATAGTATTTTTGGCCATTACTGATCTAATCAACATCTAATTTAATCAACAATATAGCATGCATGAGCTGAAATGTCTTTTCCCATAGCATGGCCTCATTTGCTTCCTTTTTCCATCACTGCCTGAACTACAGTTCTGGTGTTTGCTTCACTTCAGGCAAAATACACCTAGCGAATCAGGAAAAGGTTTAAATTCTTGTACAGTGATGGCATTTCTTCCCACATTCAATGCCTTCTATTTGTTAAGGAAAACCCAAACGACACACAGAGAGAATCTATATGGCACTATTGTATTTAGCCTCTTCCACGTCTGAGTTTACAATAGTTCCTGAGATAACACAACCAGTTTGTTTCCCTCCAGAAACAATAGGGGGTCTGTAGAAGTGTTCGGGACTCGTAAACATTCACGCATCACACAGTCCCAAACGTCACATTTAGTTATTTTCAACACAATGTGCTATTTTTTATTATTCAGAGACATGAGAAATGCAGTGTCAGGTAGCTACAAAAAACACTCATTGTTATTTTACTATCAGCAAGAGACAACCAAGGAGGATGGTATGGAGGATATAGGCTTAAAAGAGGACTATTATCCTATTAAAATAATGTCTGAGATTTTAAAAATGGTCATGAAAAAACTCCTGGAAACTTTTTTTGTGATGACACAGACTCAACTAATAACAGCTTTGGAATGAATCCTCCATGATACATCCTTGAGGGCCATCAAAAGTGATTAATGTGGTGTTAACCATGATGATATAGAGAAGACAGCTGTAATCCTGGTGATGCACAAGAACATTCGCACTGACAACATGGTTTATGGCCAATTCAGGATGTATGGGTGGCCAGATTTGGATGTAAATCTCCAGTAAAGGAAGTACAAGAACAACTTCATCAGCCTCACAACTACCAGTGCCTGGAATACTGTTAGGGTTATGCGTCGTTCAAACACGATAGAAGAGATGCTCATTTAATGTTTCACTTCAGCATCCTGGCAGAGTACGACAGGAAAAGGCATTAACTCGGTCATTAATTAAACACAAATACATTTATAAAAAAAAAGAAGAAATAAATAAATAAAGTGCAAAAGTTTCTAATCCCTTTTTCAGTCGATCATATTCTTTGAAGAAACATTTTAGAGCATTTAGTGCTCTAATTGATTAAAGTTTTTGTAAAAATGGACTGTCAATAGAATTAATAGTCATTTGCCTATGAATTCAAGTAAAAAGTTAATGACTGAGAAGCCTGTAACATGGAGCTCATCCTCTGGTCAGCGGCATCCCGGATCTGCATGGTTCCAGTGGCCGAGTGCTCGTTCTGCTGTGGAATTCTTTTGCCAAAGAGGTGATCTGAGCTTCATCTGAGGGGTCATCTGTGCAGACCTCAGTCTTGTGGTTTGACACATTCATTGTTTAAATAAATTGCATCCTGGGTTATTTGACTTGGAATGTTTAGATAACTGAGCACAGAATTTAAGTTACTAGTAATAAATTATAATTAATTACACTCAATAACATTTATAAAATACTTTTATAAAAAGTTTTTACAAGCTTTTATAAAAAACATTTACAAGCATTTAAAAGTTTAAATGCACCTACTCTGTAGTGGTTATGGAGGAGGTTTCATGAATTCAGTGCAAGAAACTTTTTTTTTTTGTAGCAGGAGAAAGTGAAGTTTGATGTTGTCAATGCGACTCTTTTGGCTGTTTGTTCACTATTGTCATCATAAAAAGCTACTTCATGAGATGCTTGTAACATGAGTGAATGATGAGAAAGCGTCCCTGAAGTCTAACCTAAGGTGCTGGGGAAAAGGAGGTGAAGTGCGGCCATCACATTTTTATTTGTTTATTAGAAAACCTCACATTTTATTTCATAGTCTTGTGTCTTCAGTTTTGCTCTGGGATGTAAAAATGCAAAGTACGTTTTGGAGGGTAGTGTTCATTCGAATTCCTCTGAATTCTAAACATGCAGTGGCAAAAAACGAGATAAGAGGATGTAGACATGGCACTGAATTAAAACCCAGTTTCCAGCATTTCCTCTTGCATGCTTTCAGCTTCCTCTGTTTTCCAGTCCAATACTTCCAGCTAGGTACTAAAGCGTTCTAACAGATTCATCAAATAAGGGGAAAGTTTTCATGATTATGGAAAATGTTCTTTTTGTTCTGCTCAGAGCTCATGTAGCATAAAAACGGTTTGGCTATAATGTACATGTATATCCCACAATCAAGGATTCTCAGAATACATCATACGAGTTGGAAGATGGAATAGAGCCTTGAGGCCAAACCATTATTATATGAAAATCAAGAAGCAGATCCAGCATCTGCTTTGAGCACGGCAGTTATGTTTCAGTTGTGATGGACATGCACAAACACAACAGACAATCCTGGAAAAAGCATTTTCATGCACCATAATAGCAAAAGCGTTTTAGGACGTGGTGGTGGGGTGCCTTGGAAACTGTGAAGAAGAATCAAGGTTTCTTTGAAGATTCATTTGAATCCCACAACCCTCATGCCGATGCAAAATCACTGATCTGAAAAAAACTAGTTCCTCTGAGAGAGAGATTTCAGCCAGTCAAGCTGCTAGGGGGTGAGACTGACTTACCCTCAGTAGCCTTGTTTATATAATTGTTATTCTTCGTCTAGTAATCCAGTTTTTCCCATATTGATTGCAACGTTCCCTGAGGAAGAGCACCCATACACAACTCATGAATGTTATATTGCAACTCATCCTGTCACGATTACTCCCTGCGCACACACTTCCATCCTTAAACGTTGCAGCCCTTCCTAGTGGAAATAGCTTTTCCATTCGTTGCTATTGCTGTTGGATGGATTATGGCTGTGGAGGAGAGACGCTCAAATAATGGATGATAATATGAGGTATGTGTGCAAACAATGAATCGGCCTCAGAAAGTACCCAACATCTCCAATGCCATAAAGCTAACCAAAATCATTATAGCTACTGTGCAGATAGGGCTGGTCTTAGTGCACATTCGAGCTCCTGATGGCTTTTTCAGTCATACAGCCTGCAATTAGGACTTTATCCATGCATGTCGTATTCTCTGAAGTGTCATTCCATGATGGGTATTTCAGAAGCGCGCGGGACATGTTATTCCTACATGATTAGACAGATCGGCTACAGATGCCAAATGCAGTAAAATGATCAAAAGGTGCAGTAAAATCAAGTGCAAATGTCTGTTTACACCAAGTTCCCTCGAGGCCACAGTGATCTTACAATCCTAATGTACCATGGCCCACTTTCAGTGGTCCGGTTAAAAATGTTTCATTTGAGTAGACTTATACTGCAAAAACAGCCGCCCACTCTCTCCATGGTCACCTTAAATTCTCCAGACCAAAGCTCAGTCAGTTCTGATCATTCAATTAATCATTTTAATGGAATAAATAAAATATTTCTCTTTTTGGCCTGTACACTCATCGGGCCAAAAATTGAAGACCCTTTGGGTCCTTATTCTCTTATATACAGTACATGGTTGAATCATATAGGTACGTGTGGAAGAAATCACCTTGTATAGAAGGTGTCACAGGTATAATGGAACAAGAAGCCGAACTGCAGTATAACAGGAGCTGCATGATATCTATAAAATAATGCATTGCACGCATAGAAGCTGTTAGGTATTTTAAACTTTCATCAGAAAAAAACTATTTTCTGAAGCTAATAAAGAAAATAATTAAATGTCCAGTCCTGTCTCATCCAGACGGTTCTAGTGTGTCTGGAATTTAGCTCCACGCATATAATTTAAACAGCTTAAAATGTGCATGCACCCCTGGCCTTTGTGTATAAGATTGGACTGGGTCGTGGTGAATTTGACCACAGAACTTTACTTAGAAAGGCAGTTTGGATATTGAGTGAATTCACAATAAGTAAAAAGTTGAAAGCAACGCAGCAACAACCCAGCTTCGAGAGAGCAGGATGTCTAAGAAAGGGCATCAGTGCCATGTAAAACACGGAATGTTGTTTGTGCACCAGTGTCTGTGGTATGCCCCTGTATGCACAAACTCTGGGCTATCTAATCAGAGGTCTTTACAAATTGCTTCTGGGCCATTGGATCCCATGAAAAAACACATGCATGGGTAGTCAGTCTCAGGCTGTACCTATGAGGGCATGTGTGTTCTGCCATTTGCAATGGTCAAGTATTGCCAGGTTTCCAGTTTTATTCTTGGGAGTGTATTTGAGCAGTAGCCTAGTGGGTAACACACTCGCCCCGCTTACTACCATTGTGTCCCTCATCAAGACACTTCAAACCCTCTACTACTGGTTTTAAGTCACTCTGGGTAAGGGTGTCTGCCATAAATGTAAACGAAGAAGATCGAGTACTACTTTAGTGCTAAACCCCCATCTTGCCTAGAGCTGATAGCCATACCATGAGAGTATGAATGTATGTCCGAAAATGTTATAGTTGCATTTGACTTTTTTTTTAATTTATTTCCAAAATTACTGAATATCCACTGGATCTAGCGTTTTGTCAGAAGGTCCCACCTGCCTACAGTAGTAGTACAATGTTGGTTAGAAAAAGTGCTGAAGTCGGTGATCACAGCTGCCTTGGACCTACTGGTGGGTCGCCATCGATCTCACATTCCACAGTCTATTGCTTATTTATGTATAGAATGCACCTACAGTCCTGTAATAGTGTACACACACACACACACACACATTTCCCAACAAGCAGACTGGACATTACTCTTGGTCCCTTTCAAATGAAATGTAAAGACTTTACAACGGCTGGGAACTTTTTATTATATACATATGTTTTTTGACTGTTCAAACATCAACAAATCTGAAGTATATCAGACTGTGTACATTATAGACGTCTTGGACCACCCTTTCTATTTAAAGGTCTAACATAATTGCAAGAAAAACAAGGAAAAAAGTAATAATTCATTCCAGCGCCGGTCACTCACTTGCAATTATGGATGTTTCTTAATTCCAGAAAAATATCAGCTCTCAGACGTAATAGTTCTTGAAATACCACAATTGCAACAGTCTCATTCCTCTGAGGACAACTAAATTATTGACCTCTCACTGACTGCAGTGAAATACAACCCCCCCACAACTTATGTCACCGACTCATTTGATTACCCTCCTCCCGCCATATTTCTCTTTCCGAACGGCGCTGGGAGTCAGGAGGTGTCAGAGCGAAATCCGCTCTTGTTTTCTAAGTCCACAAACCAGCAGATGAAAGCACTTGGCAGCCGGACTCGGCATAACACAGGAGTCCGGCGCAAACTCCTCCACCTGCGTCCCGTCCAACGGCCGGAGACGGGTGGGGAGACAAGCCCCTCCATCCACTGCGAGTTCTCCAGGAGACCAGGACTTCACGTTCCACCAGCTCTTTCTGGCCAACGTCTATAAAACCGGGTGGGACGTCCAGTGGGAATTCCGAGACGGCTCTGCAAACGGCAACAACTACTGGTCCTACCCGGGAAACTGTTACCAAAGAGGCAGTTCGAGCATCTGAAATACCGGGCCCCCGGGTCCAGGCTAGACAGAGCGGCCTTTTCCGAGACTCCTGTAGTATTGGGGGTGGAGGGGGGTGAGGGGACGTTCTTCGTCTCCATCTGTTGTCCTGGGACGAGGGGGGGGGGGGGGGGGGCTTTTACGGGTGCCCTTACGCACTTGTGTAAAGTGGGTATTTTGTTTCAGCGAGACCTTTAAGGCGGGGCGCCGAGTGACGGGGTCGGTTTAGCTCCGAGGCCGAGGTGGATAAAGGCCGCGTGTGACGCAAATGACGAGTGAGGGTGTTCTGCGCCGGCACGTGCTGCGGCTCCCGCCGTAACTACAGAACAAACGTTCACTTGCACGTTGCGACCACAAGACAAATGTGTCCCGAATGGACTCGACACAAATGACTTGCGATATTTCACTGTTGACGTTTGACCTTGTTGGCTTCAGGAATTCCAGCCACATTCATCTTCACGTCTTCTCGATTTTACAGCGACGCCAGGGGGCCGTACGGGGGCCAGACAAACACCACGGACACGTCTAATTTTAGGTGCACCAATAATTAAGGCAGAGTGACAAAAACATAAAAAATGAAAATAACATGTGTTCGTGTGTGGCATATGGGATCATTTATGTGTGGAGCAGGACCTCATCATCATCGATATATATATATATATATATACACACACACACACACACACACATACACACACACACACACATACACACACATATATATTTACAAATATCCACTTATATCAGAGAAGCTGGAATAACACTGAGGAATTACTGTATCCAAGTGTGCTTGTGTGTAGATGAGCAGACAACCAATGGAAAAGTGTGCGTGCGTGTGCGTTTGTGTGTGTGTGTGTGTGTGTGTACAGTGCGAATTCACTTTGACAAGCTGGAAAGACCAGGTTGAAGAGGGATATAATCCCACCAATGAACCTCATTACATGCCACGTGTTTCAGATAAACTCTTATCTCTCCATTCACATTTCCACTGAGTCTCTCTCTCTCTCTCTCTCACGCACGCACGCACGCACGCACGCACGCGCGCGGTGACAGTGGCGGCGACCCAGTGACACCTGCCCCAAATCAAAAGTTACGTACCGCGGCGTCTCTTTGATCCTGGTCATAGTCGTAATCGTCGTGACTCGTGTCGGTGGCGCGATTAGTGTAGAAAAACGCCGAAAACGCGAGGAGAGCAGATAATCCAAACAAGTGCATTTTTAGCCGCTCGTGGTCTCCCTCCTCCTCTTTTATTCGTCTCTTTCTTTTCTTTCTCGACGTCTCTCGGTCAGTCGCACTTTGCGCTTTTCATCCGGAACGTGTCACGGTGGGGAAGGCGCGCCGTCCCCGGGCTGATGTTCGGCCAGCAGCGTGAGGACGCGCGGACCAGGACACGGCATGTTTAACGCGGGTCCACGGCGCCGATAATCTCGGCTCTCCTCCCCCTGCGAAGCCCCCTTTCCACGTCACGCCGCTGTTCCTGCAAGCGGGATGCTGGCGAGAGAGAGAGAGAGGGGGGGGAGAGAAATAGGGGGAGGAAGAAGAAGAAGAGAAGAGAGAATAGAGAGGGAAAGAGAAGAGGGACATAGACTAGGGAAAGACGAGAGGGAAATATCAGTTCAATCGTCTATGTCGCAACTCTGGATCTTCCTCTCTCTTTCGCTCGCCCCTTTTCTAGCCCCTTTCTTTCACCGCTCTCTCTTTGCCTCTCTCTCCCCCTCTTTCCTCTCCCCTCTCTCTTGTCCCTCTCTCTATCGCCCTTTCTTTCCCCCTCTCTGTCTCTCTCTACTCCCATCTGTTCTCTCTCCCTCGACTCTTCCCTCTCTCTCTCTCCCCCTCTCTTTCTCCTCTCCCCCTCTCTTGCCCTCTCCCCTTTCCCTCTCCTCTCTCCCTCTCTCGTTACGCTCTCCTCTTTTTCTCTCTCCCTCTCTCTTTCCTCTCCCTCTTTCCCCCCTCTCTCTCTCCCTCTCTCTTTCCCCTCCCTCTTGCCCTCTCTTCTCCCTCTTTCCCTCTCTCTTTCCCTCTCTCTTCCCTCTTTCTCTTTCCCCTCTCTCTCTCTCCCTCTCTTTCCCTCTTTCTCTTTCCCTCTCTCTCTCTCCCCCTCTTTCCCTCTCCCTATCTCTCTCTCCTCTGAAAGCTTCTAGAGAAAATTATAAGAACTTTTCCGCCGTCACGTTTTACTCCAGCCTCAGTGATCGCAGCCTCGTCCTTTCTCGTGTTAAAGAGCCGCACGGCCTCCACGTCCCGGCTCTGGCTCTTTTACTAAATAGTTTGTGCCGGTGACCCAGAATGTTAATCTGATTTGCGTCTGGGCTGAGGTTCTGCGTGGTGAGAAGCGTCCACGGGAGGTTCTCGCTGCAATCCTGGCCTTCAACTTCACTGAAGGCTTTCCTGATGCGGAGGAATGCCAGGCACACTACATGGTCTTTCCTTGCCATACATTCACTCTTCTGGCTTTACACAAAGATGCAGGTTCGAATCCTTCGTAATACTTCAAAATTCATAATGAAAATCTTTCCTGAGGACCCAGGCCTTTCGTCATTATTTTATTCATTTTCACAGTTTCCGCCTCTGATGTCGGGTTCGGATGCTGCCTGCTGTTCCAACATTTGGTTTAACTCACGGTTTGCCCTGCAATGAGACCTGGCACGGCCGCAGCGTGACACGGCCATAGCGTAACACTGCCGCAGAGTAACACGTTTTCATTTTCTGTGCTGGTAGTCGGATGCAGGCCTGACAGTGCCAGATGCCGTGGCGTGCTGAGCCGTGCCGTGCTGCCGCGATTTTGCACAAAAGCGTGCTTTTGCACATGAATAGTTTCTAGCCATTCAGATGCTATTTGAAGTCTGCGACTGCAAGGTCACAGTTCAAGCTGCTGGTGTTACTGGGTTCCGCAGGATGGGGGGTGTTCATCATTGTTGTGACATTTTCACTTGCATCGCCAGAGTAAGAAGAAAGTTGTGACCTTTATGACAGTCTGATCAGTCTCTAAATTTCCTTTATGTGTGGAGATCATGAGATCATTTTTTTTTTACTCTTGCATTAAATAAAAGCTTTGTTCAGTTTAGCAAACTGGCAGAAAAGAGGTTAAAAATCGACGCGAAATTGTGGATTGTGGGCAGGCTGACCGATGATGAACTGCAAAGCTCTTCGGCTTTTGAAACGGTGGCACTGGACCAAACTTCTGTCTGAAGATCTGAACACCACACTAATAGACGTCTTATTCAATCAGCTACCACGGGCTGAGGGTGCAGGTGTCCAGTGAGTTCTCCCATCCCGTCCAAAAAGTGTCCCGAAGCGGAGATTTGGAGCTCTGAGTGGTGTATGACCCTGTTCCCATAAAAGTGAGCAGAATGCATTCAAAGTATCATCATTTCACTAGGTTCAAATCCCACTTACTACCATTGTGTCCCTGAACAAGACACTTAACCCTAAGTTGCTCCAGGGGGGGACTGTCCCCGTAAGTCGCTCTGGATAAGGGCGTCTGATAAATTCCTTAAATGTAAATGTAAATGTAAATGGACTCTCATTCTGTGGGCATAGCCACCCAAATTTCTTCTCACCCGACCAAGTATCTTCTCGACGGATGGGATGAATATTTTTTCACATGCTGTTAACCCTGAGTCTTACCTTTTGTGAAGGAATAAGCCATTTGAGGAATTTCTATGAGGGCGATTCTCCCGCCACAGTTAAGCTTTGATTGTCTCCCAGTTGTGTGCACAGCCTGGTTCCCATACAGGCGGTGTGTCCTGGCGGAACGTCAGGGAATAATGCCAAAGGGCCCCTGCAACTGCCACTGTGGTTTTAGGAAGTTTTTAGGAAGCAGTGGCCCCTGTTAAACCTGGAATTTGTGGTTGATGTCCCTGTCCGTAGTTCAGACAGCGTCCAGGGTCCAGAGCGTAGATATCAATAGAAAAAGGGAAAGCCTTTCTCAGCACATATTTTTATGAATAAAAAAAAAAAAGACCATGTATCAAAATACACAGCAGATCTATTAAAATCTAATATATTCAAAGTAAACATGGTAAATGTGTGTGTGTCTAGAAGTTTTTTTTTTCTTTTTAGGGTTAAAGCAGTTTGTGACCACAAATGGCATTGTCTCGTCTTTATCTCAGCAGAATAACTACTGCTGAGGTGGAATGGAGGTCTACGGCGGGAAGGCATGCAGAATGCAAGATAAGTTTGTCCCGGAGCAGCTTTTGTTATGATGTTGACACCCAACAAAATTAATTACCCAGAAGAAAACATAATGTGTAAATACGCTCTGTGTGTGGCCTATTGTTGCAACCGACTGTGAGAGAGTGTGTGCAAAGTGTGTGTGCGTGACGGAAGAGGAAAACCAGAATGTGTGTGAGGAGGGCATGCCGCATTGACTGTCTAGATTTAATGTCTAAAATATAATAGGACATCATTTCAAAATGGAATGGAAATAAAACGTCTGCGGTTTGACATTTACAAAATATTGCTAAAAAAGGTGTGAGCATAATCCCATTTATGTCAGGTCACTAAATATGCATTTTGTAAAAATAAATAAACCAGCCACCACACTGGAAGATGGATCCTTTTATCAAAATAGTCCATATAGTGAACACAGACAAGGTCCTTAATAAACCCATAATGCCCGGAGTAGCAGAACTGTCGAACGTTTCGTTTTAAACGAAAGTCGGTGTGTGAGTGTTTGATGCATTCTGTGTCACTTCATCAAAGGCGTCAAAACAGCCGGTTAGTGGGTCACAGCCTTTAGGGCCGTTTGACCTGCACTCTTTAGACGTATTTGCCAAGCAAATTACTCTCAGCTAGGGCCTTTGTAAAGCCTGCGACAGCTGATGTGACCTGTAGCCTGTTCTGTCTTTATCTCGCCCCGCACACAAACACTCACTCACTCACACACACACACACGCACACACACTCTGTTGGTCACACACATAGACTCTACCTCTACCGTCCATCTCACATTCATATGGAAATAAATCCTCTTGGGAAGTTTATGTTTAAGCCCCTGAATGAGGATTAGAGCAGCTCTCAGTTCACTAAACACGACGCCATACATCGCAAGAACAGAAATGCATAAAATCTCGAGTGCTTTTTATACAAAGCACATCATTTTAGTCCAGGATTGTGATATTTACATATGTAATTACCCATCTTTTACCCAATATACCCATCTTTTTAAAAATGTTTTGTTTAAAATAGAATATGTTCAAAGGTGACCCAGAATGATTTAGACGGGACTAAAATCTAGTACAGATTAAGGGACAAATCATAAAATGCAAACAGCTGCCAATAGTCCAAGATCTCCTCCAAGCTATGAACAGTTTGGCTTATGTTTCATAGAGAAATAACCATGAATAGTAGCTATAGCATACAGTAAAATAAGCATATTATTCAACTGTTGACATACCTGAGTAAGGTTTTATGGACTGTAATGTAGTTGCAGAGTGTCTTTTATATCAACCAATGCACTAGAAATTACTACCCAGATAGAGTAACGTGAGGAACTGTAATTCATTACTTTCCACCTCTGGCCACTACAATTCAGCTAGTGTACATACCTTTGGCAGGACACAGCAGAACCCAGAGGAAAATTCTCTTAAACACTGCAATTGTCCAACTGAGTTGTAGAAATACCAAAATTGAGTATTATGTAAAATAATAAACAAGCCTGTAGTGCACCACAAACATACAATTACAACTAAACTCCTTGGAATATATCATAAACTCCTTGAATATATCAAACTTATTGGAATATATCATACGACAATATACATAATATGCACACACACATATAAAAAAAAAAAAAAAAAACTATGATTCAGTTAGCCTACTAAATGACATTTTATTGTGAGGACTGATGCTTAATTTGAATCCCTGGACATGTGCCTTCTCAGAACATAACTTTACAGCTGCTGGGAAAAATGCTAAAATAATATTATGAGCATTGTAGAAGAAACTGAATAAAGGCTTTAACTATTTATGCAGTGCATGTTAGAACTCAAATATGTGCTCTTCAAAGTGTGATTACAGTGAATTACAGTATATTACAGTATATTTTACCACCTCTGCATTCCAAGTAATTAGTTTAACCGCATTTAAGTGCATAACATGGAGCATATATTTTCAAGGACAGTGCTAAGAAGTGATCACGAGTAGCTCATCTTCCAGAAGTACAACAGAACCAGTAGAGCTTCTCTGTTCAATGAGCCTGTGGCGCCTCTGTAACCGGTGAAAACGGTGCTTTCAGCCAGCAGAGGAGATCATGGGGATTTGGGCCGTTCTCGGGAAAGTTTGCCAGGTTCTGTGGCTCTGTCCGGTTAATCCCTTGAGAGAAAGAAAACCTGGTGTTTTGAGGACTCTGAGTTAAGTAATGAGAACATTCCTCCTGTAATCTCTTATATGTGTTTCTTTGGTGCTGAACGGCTCATCCTCTAGAACCTGGATGACCGTGTTCCTGACCTCACCATGCAGTGATCATTTACAACAGAGGCCTCATTAAGCAGGTGAGAAGACCATCAAAGTTTACTTGAGTGCTACGCATAGACTCAGCCTCTGACCTTTTATTATCTTCAGGCTGACGTTTGTTAGTCTGTTCTTTTTTCTTGTGGCTTCTATCGGTTCGCAGAGTGGATATGACATGAGGTAATGTTGTGAAGTGCAATAGAACATGTCTCAGTGGCGACAGAAAACTCGCCTTATCTCCTCAAACCCTCTGCTGATGTATCTGTCACGTCGGGATGTACTTGAAGATAGGTTTGGTCAATTACCAATCTAACACTGTTTAACCTCTTGAAGAGGGAAGCTTGACTACATTGGTAAAGTGACAGATGGTGTAAATCAGTTCAAAATCCATATCACTTATCACTGACACTGTGCACTTGTTTTGCCACTGTTAACCTCTATAAAATCACCCTAACAAGAATTGCGGTGGCCTCACTTGTCATAAACCTGGCAACCTTGACTTGACTTCTTTAATTAACTTAGCAAAATTGGGGCAGTGGTGGCCTAGCGGTTAAGGAAGCGGCCCCGTAATCAGAAGGTTGCCGGTTCGAATCCCGAGCCGCAAAGGTGCCACTGAGGTGCCACTGAGCAAAGCACCGTCCCCACACACTGCTCCCCGGGCGCTTGTCATGGCTGCCCACTGCTCACTCAGGGTGATGGGTTAAATGCAGAGGACAAATTTCACTGTGTGCACCGTGTGCTGTGTATCACGTGTGACAATCACTTCACTTCACTTTACTTTACTTTTACACTTTACTTAATCTTTTCTAAAAATGCAGTCAGAAATGGATGAAAGTAAAAAAAAATTCTAATTGTACATTGATTATTAATATTAATGCTATTATTATTCTTGTTGCACATTAAATCACTTTATACGTAATGTGGTAACCTTTAATAAATCTGCCTTATTACTTGTGGTGCAACTCACAGACTGACCCATGATACAATACCATCAATGAAAACATCCTTAATCTGTGTATACAGTGCATCCGGAAAGTATTCACAGTGCATTCCTTTTACCACATTTTGCCTTATTTCAAAATGGATTAAATAATTTTTTTACCCATAATTCTACACTCAGCACCCCATAATGACAATGTGAAAAGGTGTACCTGAGGTTTTGTCTGGAATGCACAAATATGGGGAAGGTTACAGAAAACATTCTGAGCACAGTGGCCTCCATCATCCATAAATAAAAGAAGTTCAAAACCACCAGGACTCTTCCTAGAACTGGCTGTCCACCAAGATTGAGCAATTGGGGTAGAAAGACCTTAAACAGGGAGGTGACAAAGAACCCAATGGTCACTCTGTTAGAGCTCCAGAGGTCCTCTTTGGACAGAGGACAACCATCTCTGCAGCAATCCATCAATCAGGTTTGTATGGTAGAATGGACAGATGGAAGCCATTCCTTAGTAAAAGACACATGGCAGCTTGTCCAAAGTTTGCCAAAAGGCACCTGAAGCATTCTCAGACCATGAGAATCAAAATTCTCTGGTATTTGGTGCGAATGCATCCCTTTTAGAGGAAACCAGGCACCTCTCATGACCAGGCCAATACCATCCCATCATGCTGTGGGGATGTTTTTCAGCTGCAGGACCTGGGAGACTAGTCAGGAAAAAGGGAAAGATGACTGCAGCAATGTACAAAGACATCCTGGAGGAAAATCTGCTCCAGAGCACTCTTGAACTCAGACTGGGACAGCAGGACAACGACGCCAAGCAAACAGCCACGATATCAAAGGAGTGGCTTCAGGACAACTCTGTGAATGTCCTTGAGTGGCCCAGCCAGAGCACAGACTTGAATCCGATTGAACATCTTTGGAGAGATCTTAAAATGGCTGTACACTGACGTGTCCCATCCAACCTGATGGAGCTTGAGATGACTTGTGGCTGTAATTGCTGCTAAAGGTGCATTGGCAAAGTATTGAGCAAAGGCTGTGAATACTTGTGTGATTTTTAGAAAAATTGCCAAAACCTCGAGAAAACTTTTCACCTTGTCATTATGGGGTGTTGTATGTAGAATTCTGTTGGGAAAAAAGCATCTTGGAATAAGGCTGTGACTTGGAAAAAGATGTGCTGCAAATACTTTTCGAATGCACTGTATATTCCCTTTTTTATTCTAAAACACTTTTGTTGTATTCAGCTTAGACCTCAATATATTTACATTGACAAAAGCATGAACAGAGGAACTATTGCAGCGTACTTGTTACCACACCTACTTTTTTTATCAATTTAAGGGCACAAGTTTATCCTCTTGGCAGGTAGATGCTTGGCAGGTAGATGCCCTTTTATACATTTATTCCTTCACATAAATCTGTCCTGAATAAATACAGGGAATATTTTGTGTTTTGAATGATTTTCTGCAGTGAGTGATTTATTATTTACCACATGGTGATGGCAGTGTGGTGCTATGGCTGTTCAAAACTGTGTAAAAAGCTTTGGGTTTTAATTCCCATAAATCATGTGACCGCAGAGTGCGAGGCCATACATTTAGACTTGTCATTATGGTGCTTTACAAGAGTATAGCCGTGGAGTGAGAACTTCTGTCCACCACGAGAAAACAGGGCTTCGTTCTGGCTCAACCAATGCAGTAGAACAGGTACCTGAGGGTCTATGTGTCTTTCAGTCCTCCAACCTTATAAAAGCACGGTAAACTGTATTGTAGTTGAATCAAAAATGTCAAATCTGTATGTGTTCATACACATAGAATTTGTAGAACTAAGACAAATCTATCCCATAATTTCCAATAAAACAGTTTTTCTTAAAGCTTCGTAATGTCCCACTGTCATTATGTACCAAATATCCTGACTTTTGTGTATGGCATAAAGAGAGATTTTATAAATGACTGCTCTTTATTGCTCAGTGCCATGCTGTATTAAAAAGTATATATTGAATTGCAGTTTTTAATGTAATTCTTGCAATTCCGGCCTTGGAAATCATCCAAGAATAATAATAAAAGGAGCTGGTCATAAGTGACGGGAGTAGCTACATATGGAAAAGGTATTTTCCTGGCACTGAGCTCTAAGCTCCCCCCTACAAAGCATTAAAACAGCAAAAAAAAACAAAAAAAAACTTTGGATTTGTGCACTGTATCATGCTCATGTTCGACCTCAATATTTCCTCATATAGCTCTAGTCATGATGTGTGCAATAATGGAAACTGTAAGAATTTCTCTGAAGATCGTCACGGGCCATTTATAATTCAAACTGATTTTTTTGTCCAACCATTTATTTATGGTACATTTGTACCTATTTTGCTATGTTATGGCTGTATGCCTTTTCACTATAAGCCCCTCGGTTATGTATGGGGATCCTGACGTCATGCTGACGTTAAATACTCTAGCACATGGTAATGTGGCTGTCTCTGATTATTCTGTGTGTGCCTAAAGTTGTTGCCTGTGGATTTTAATGGCTTAAACATGCTACGGACTTGACTCTGCTCAGGTTTATAGGGTCTGTTCACTGGCCGGGGCGTCCGCTTACATCCCTCTTAAGGGGGATTTAATGGGGTAATGTTAGCTCTTCTAATCGACAGTGTAGTGCTCTGTAAATTAAGCCCACTTCCTTTACACGTACCGTTAATGCCACTGAAGCCTTGCGTTGTGTTAATTCTGGGACATTTTCATTTTGTAGAATTTATCCAAGGGCTTGTCTTAAGTAATTTACTTTGTTGAATAAATCGACATCTTTAGCACAATTTTTCAAACTCTCACTAAGTGCAGTGCTATGTACAAAGCATTGGGCTTGTTGACCAGCATTCCTAATCAATGGGAGTGAACAGAAAACTTTCATATAAATAGTTAAATGTTTGCTTCGAGAACTGCTTTAGAGAAACCAACAACCCTTTTTTGGGTGTGTCTCATTTAAAAATGAGAGGAGTCTGATTATTGGCCACTCTCATGCTAGTTCTTCATTCTGAGTGATTTAAATCTGCGCCCATCAGTACATCACATGCACAAATAAAGACCCCATAGTTGTCTCTGTTTTTGTTTATTTTCTATGTATTTATGTCCATTTTGACCTAAACAATGGATGCTTAACTGGAATTTTGTTGTTTGATGGCAGCACAAATTGACTTCCATGAATTGAATTAAAGATTAAAGGCTGAGATAATTTTGGACACTCAGTTGTAAGCATCACCGCTCCATTGCTCGCATATCTGTTTCCATCTGATGAGCTGCTTGAGGTCCCGAGTGGTCGGGTTTCATTGTATTTGTGTTTCTAGGGCTGAAGCCTCAAATACACCGCATGGTGTTTGTTGGTATTCCTGGATGTACACATGGAGTTCAATCCTCTCTCACAACACAAGTGCTCAGAGTCCCTTGAAACTTGAGTCAGCAGATATGGACCACCACGGATCGGGCCAACTCGTCTCCCTCACACACTCGTGGTTTCCAGTATCCCTATAATCCCTTTCACCTTCTCTTTTGTATTCTTAGAAAACAAGTGCTTTTTGTAGTCGTCGTCATTACTGCTTCTTCTTTATTTTGCTCCCTCTCCCTTTTTGAATCCCCTGCACCTTCTGTCCTCCTGTATCCACCCCTTCCCTCCACCCCTGTTACCCACATCTGGTGGGTTGACCTTCAGAGCCTTGCTGCCGTTCTGCCATATCTATCACAGCTTATTCTTGGCAACCTGTAGTGGCTTAAAAAAAAAAAAAATCACATACTTTCGTGCCTTTGCATGGTTGATAAATACATGATTTCAGGCTCCCCTGCAGCTTGCCAAGAAGCTGGGGGCACCGTGGTTCACAGTCCCTGTGGGGTGTGTTGCAATGTGCACCGTCTGCAATTCAAGCCCTCGGGCGCGTGGCTGCTCGGTGCAATGCGGTGTTGCACAGATCTGCATTATGCTCACCCTATACCACCCCGGTGGCTCCAGTGAGTAGCAACGACCAACGACTGGCCCCATCCATATGTGTTAGGTTTAGCCAGGCTTCATTCGAGGCAAAAAAAATAAATAAAAGTGTAACAGCGCTGAAGCACTGTTAACCATGCGGTCAAATTTGTTTTGGATGCCGAGCTACTTTTTTGTAATAAGCAAAGCATCTCTAAATGTCTGCAGGGGTCAGGGGGATGGATGTCCTGGCTTCTCTCTGTTTGCTCGTGGACATTTTTCAAGAGACACAGCTGTTTGTAAACAAATAACATAGGGCATCGATCAGGCAAATTTTATTTCCACTGGATGACAAGCGGCGAGCCACAGCTGTTGCCTCACCCTGCCACTTAATCTCCCTGCTAATGGATATTTAATTTGATTCCATGTTCATTTTACCATGTGCATGGATTTGGAAGGCCTTAAAACACAGGTAACTGCCTTCCACTATTGCAGCATCAGAAAAAGACATCAAAGCTCCATGCTCTGCTCTAGGATTCCTGTTGGTGGTTTAAAAAGTATTCTTTTTATTCCTATTTGTCTTCCCTGGCCATGGCTTGAAGAAAACAAGGAAGACATTTTGAAATGTATTATTAAAATAAATGTATTACAGATACACAGTAACTGTGATATCAATGGGTCAAAACATGAAGAGGGATAAAAATAACAAAAATGAACTCATCTTTTGTGCATTTTGAGAACTTTTCTATTTTTTAGACACATCCCCTGCAGAACAGAACTCACTTGAGTACAGTAAACAAAATATTAGCAATATTATATGTCTGAAAATTAGAAACCTTTTATTATGTTTCATATCTATATTGGTCATCCTTCTAGGGCTGTCTTCATATGAATTTATTCATTAACATTCCCTAAAACTCATTAAATATAAAATGTTAAACATTTAAAAAATAATGACATGAAAAAAAAAGACTTCCTGTTCGGTGGAACAAGAATGCCAGCTCCAGTTGTAATTGCAAATTAATGAGCTCGAGGGGTCTTGGCTTTTGTGCTATTTAAACTAAGATCTCTTTTTAAAAACTGAGAAATGTTTTGATTTTTTTGGAGGTAATACATAAAATGACCAACTTTATACATTCTGGTGTTAAAGTAGACACATATTCAAAAGGACAAGTGGTTCCATTAATAAAATGGAATGTTGAATGGTTCCAGATTTGAACAGACGTGCGTTGCAGTTTGATGTTGGAGTTTGACAGATTTTCATTCCTTTGTGGTGTGACCCTTGCTAGTAAGACAACCAGGACTCCCATGAAACCTAATATTTTAGCTGAAAACAAAATTCACCTCATTTCCACTCTTGCTGTTACCATAGAACTACCCCGATCAGCAAAATCAATGAAACCATCACCATTGGTTTACCAATAAATCCCTGCAGACAATTGCAATTGAACAAGTAAGGACTTTATGTGATAATAGCCATGATCACATGTGATGCAAGCGCCTCTTATCCACGAGTTAAAAATGTCCAATGTGCAGAACCCGATGCTCTCTTTCTCAAGATTGCATTTGCATCCCAACTTTCCGACTTGAATGTCACTATAAAAGTGCATGTTGAGCAAGAGAAAAACAAAGGAGTTTAGAGTTAAGCAACATTTGATGTTTCTTCTTCATGCTTGCTTTTTGCAAAGGTCTCATTTCTTTCATTTTCTTACTCTCTGTGCAAACCACTGATCTGGTGATTTGATGTTTTGGGTTTCTTCTTAATAAAATGACATGGATTTTAGTACCCCCCCACACGAAAGGGAAATATAGTTCAGCGGATCTACAGGACTTTCTTCTTACAGAATTTGACAAATATAAGAAAATCAATCAGAGTGTACTCATTTATATGTTATTGGCCCAGTCGTTATTTGGAACGATCCAGTCAGTGCTCTTTTCCAGGAATCACTCTAACTTCAGATTACAAATGTATCAGACATCAGCCATCCAAGACAAATAAAAAAAAAAGATGTGGTTAAGTGGCTGAACTTTTCACATGGTTCTCGTACTCATCAGTGCCGCATTGCCACTTTCCAATGGGAACACAGTCATTAATTAAGCAGAGAGCGGTTAAGCACTTACTAGAATTGAAATAATAGCCTCTCTCACTTTTGCCTTTTATAGACCCTATAGTAATTCTGTTCAGCACTCTTAATTGCATCAACCCATCCCCCAATGCAGCAATTTCATTTTCTTATCGTAACATTTTTATATGAAGCACAAATTAATCACAGTGTGCTTGAGTAAGGCCAGGGTGAGAGCTGTTTCAGGTTTCGGCCTCCATTTACCAGCCTACTACAGGAAGTGATTTACAAATGGTGGGACACTTTCATGTTCTAGATGTCTAGACTGCCTGAAAATACAGACATGGGTGAATCTGAGGAACTTAAACTTTTATATTTAAAACAATGAACTTTATTGACTGTTATTGTTTGTCTGTTGTGTCTTCTTCTCCCTCTGTTTCTTTTACTCTGCAAAACTTTACTGATAATATTATGGGTGGACCTTCCACTAATGTGACTACTGACCCTTTGATCTGTGCTGTTTAACCCGTGTCTTCTTGCCAGGCCTTTGTGGGAATGTCAGTGGAATCCGACTGTTATTGTTGTGGCTGAATTTCCATTGGTGCAACTGAATGCCATTCTGCTCCAGCCATTCTGAAGATTGTGCCCTTTTTGCCAGGCCAAATGATGGACCCCATCTGTTGATTGTATTGTGAGACAAGGAAACTGACTCAGGCTTATTGGTTTTTTTTGTATCCATGTCCAAGTGGGAATCAGACTCCAGGAAAGTCACTTTGCAAGTCCTCATGCTTTGTTGATACATTTTGCACCAGGATATTCCCCTGCGCTGCTTGTTCTGCACAGTCAAACGTTTTCTGGATTCAGAATGCAGTGGAATCTCTGATTCCATGAGCAGGCTTACTTAGCCGCTTTGTAGCATCTGGCTTCTGTAAAGAACGTAATTACTGTCACTGAGCGAGCCAGCAGGAAGCTGTAGGGGTGTGCTGCAGGTTATGTTTATTTGTTTTCTCCTGTTGACGTTGAGGAGGGAAATTTAATGTTCGTTTAACATTTTGTTTCATTATGTTTGTTATTTTGACCACATCTCATTTTGTTTTGAATTATTGAAAAGGGACCAAATCTGTAGTATCATGTTTAGATAATTGGAAGCAGAAAGATCAAAGTCATTGAATTAACGAGATTTAACATTCCTTGAGGAATGTTATCTTGTTAATGATCAGCCACATTATCATTGATCATTCATTACCATGGTACCTGATATGGGGTTTGGTTTACTATGCAGCCAGTGTACAGCCAGTCCTTGAAGTTGATGTGCTGAAATAAACAAAAATTTTCTGTCAAGGACCATTTTGTGAACTGGATCAGAAAAACAGCAGCTCTTGTGGAGCATTGACTAGTATCTTCCAAAAATGCTCCACAGAAGGACAACTGGTGAGTGCCTGCCCAAGGCTCATTGATTCAAATGCTAGACAACCTGGTCTAATCTCTTAAAACAGCTGCTGTCAAACTGACTGTGGGAAAACCTTCAGATTGCAGGTTTAATTGGTCGAACATGAAGTAGAGCCTGGGGAGTAGCGTGTGAGGATGGTACAGTATCTTCCTCAAGGGTACCTCAGTGGCTCCTTGGCAGTGGGTGGATTTGAACCTATGACCTTCCATTCACAAGTTCGCCTCCTTAGCTCCCTTAGCTGCTAGGCCACCACTGCCCCATATTTCCTGCCTCACTGCCCCACATATGGCCACATTTAACATAATTCATAATTCTAATGAAAAGGAATATCTCCCAAGATCCCACATAAACTCAATGGTTTCATATTCATGAATTTTCACTGTGAATAATCCTATTTATGATCCTACTCAGATCTAGACGTACATTTGTCTAGCAAAGCCTTGCAAAAATATTTGATCTGCTAAATAATTCTTGGGCATGTAAAATATCTTCCAGTCAGCTACCATTACCAGACTACAGTATGTATTTTCACTCATATGTTTCATGCAATATGCAATCCTGTTAGACAAATTAAATATACAAGGTCCATTTCAGGAGCAACGTCTCATGAATGATTGTTGAAATGCCCTTAAACAAACTACCCGTTTGAAAATGTCACAATATATTTCAGATATCACTGACACTGGCATAGCTATGTCACATTTAAATACTGAATGTGTTTAGAGACGACGCCCTTTGCCCGAGATCATTGCTCCGTTCAGTACATGCAGTGGCCCTCTGTGTTTTTCTCTCTTTCTTCCTCGTTCTTTTCTCACTGTCTTGCCCTCTGCCTTTCGGATCCCACAGTCTTTGAATTAAATGTGCCTAATGATCTCTGAAAAGACATCCTGTGCTCTGTCGTCTTCCCACTGGAGCTAAATTAAGAGGCATGGAGTGGCTGTCTCACTCTCATGCCAGAGGAGGGCCAGGCTGGCGGCTCCCAGAGCCACCGTCATCTCTCGGGACTCCCCCCGCTGATCTACCATCGGTGCTGTCAAGGACAAATTTGGGGATTTTCTTCTCAGCCATTACAAATGGAATTAAAGTATGTATTCTCACTTTTTGGTTTGTTGGCTTGTTCCCCCTTTTGTCCCGACTGCAGGTTTTTTGTCCCTTGAACTCTCTCACCACTGAAATCTGTATTGTCACAGAATATGGATAAAGTCTATAATACTGATGCAACACATTCCATTAGGACTAATAATGACATGGTGGGCTGCAATAACAGTACAAGAAAAAAGGCAGAGGTCATACACTGACAATGTCCAGAGGCGCTACTGCGTCTTTAGTCTTTGAGCCAACCTGAGGTCCAAAGCCAGCATCTGCCATCATGGGTTGTGCCAGAACACAAAAAAAATTTCATGGGTAACAAATGATGCCATCCAGATGCCATGCCAGATGCAGACATAATCAGTGCATGACAGTATGTGCACAGTCCTCAGTGCTTTCTGACTGAGATGAGCCGTGTATTAACTGGTGTTGTCATGATCCGGACCGGCAGGGGTTGGCTCCGGATCCGGAGTTCGGACCGGAGTTTCATGTTCGTCTCGTGTAATGTTCCCTGATCGTGTTCGCCTGGTGTATATTTATATAATTGTATAAAACTATCCTGTTCGTGTCTGTTCACTGTCGGGTCATTGTGCGTGTAGATGTTCCCTTGTCTCGTGAAGTTTGTATTAAACCGCTGGCATGTGAAATCGTGCGAATGCGTCCTCCTTCATGCCATGTCCAGCCCACCCGTGACAGGTGTATTAGCAACACACAATCTACTCTACCAGTCAAAAGTTTGGGCGCACCTACTCTACCTTTTTCTACCTTCATGCCTGCTTTGTTTACTGTTGTCCTGATCAAAAGCCGCACAAACCTTCAGTACTGTTGAAAAGTAGGGTGTAGTAGGGTATTAGTAGTCTAGTGGGTAACACACTTGCCTATGAACCAGAAGACCCAGGTTGAAATCCCACTTACTACCATTGTGTCCCTGAGCAAGACACTTAACCCTAAGTTGCTCCAGGGGGGACTGTCCCTGTAACTACTGATTGTATGTTGTAAATGATTGTAAATGTAAATGTAAATGAAAAACCACCCCTGTTGTCTAAGTTAATGTGGTCATGTGAAGCCAAGAGTGTGACATTTTTTTGTCTGTGTGTTTGTTCAGTTATTACATGTGTGATATTTCATAGTTTCATGTGTGTGTAACAACACAAAAACAAAAGCAAAGGGTTGAAAACCAGTGTGTTTGTCTGAGAAAAAAGGAGGACAATAGGAGAACAAAACAGTTTATTCACTTAAACTGGACAAACACAAAGGGCTCTGCCTTGGGAAAAGAGACATGGAAACGGGAACAGGAAACGCAACACTCACACAGGGAACACGCGCACCACACACTCCACCTGAAACATGCAGCAAAATCTCTTCACAACCTCTGAGCACCCACAATCAGACCATGACCAGAATGAGACCCATCGCTCAGATGAATGAAAGTAAAGTGACTGTCAATGTGATACACTGCAGCACAGCACATGATGCACACAACAAAGTGTGTCCTCTGCTTTTAACCATCACCCTTGTATGTAGGCCTGTTTGGCTCTGCCGTGACACTGTGTCATTAGTTTGGTTCTATAATGTTAATAATGCAAGACATGTTGTAATGCAGAACGTTTTACATTTGCAGGGTCAAATCAATTTATATAAAATAATTTGCAGTGATTTCATATGTTTATTTAGTGTGTTTCATTTCCTATTTTTCTTATGGCCTAACAATATTTGAGGTGTTTTTTACTGTGACATTGTAAGAGAAATGCTTTTTTTGTATATTATGGTTGTTTTGTGAATGTTTTTGTCATTGAGATACACAGCACATGGTGCACACAAGAAAAGGTCCCCATTCTATTTCATATGGATTTTTAATATTGCTCTGTGGGCAGATGAGCACACGTTATCCTTGTCTGCTTTGAATGGTAATGTGTCAGTGATATAAGTAACTTAACAAAATGCGGAAGAATTCTGAGAACAGATTTTTTTATTATCCCCCTTCAGACCCCCCAGAATGGAGTAATTCCCCAAATTTGTCAGCATAAATCATCTTTTGAAGGCTGACATTGATTGTTTGATTAATTGATTGATAGGTGATTCCCTCATTAATTGCAATCTGCTCTGAAACACATCGTCCAGCTGGTCTATTATCTGTTCTGTCACTGAAATATGCTGCCAGGGTAACAAGGAGCTTAATTTTTCCCCCCTTCCATCACCATGACTACTGAGATTTCAGTTACCATGACGCTTTGGCTGTCTTCTCCAGATGGTGTCCTGTCTGAGAAGTCTCTTGGGTTTTTTGGTGTTTTGGATGATACCCACAAGGTCAGCCTGAGACACTGAACACTGACA
This sequence comes from Denticeps clupeoides, assembly GCF_900700375.1. Classification (NCBI taxonomy): domain Eukaryota; kingdom Metazoa; phylum Chordata; class Actinopteri; order Clupeiformes; family Denticipitidae; genus Denticeps; species Denticeps clupeoides. The sequence goes on from NC_041710.1 coordinate 20,944,209, forward strand.
GGGTCGATCCATCAGTCATTCCGACATGGAGCTGGACAGGGAGTGGATGTGGTTCTCTGGGAAACCTCCTGCAAGAATTTCTCAAGTATCCAGAAGCATTTCCTGCACTGTGTCAAAACAGAGCAAGTGAGAGCGCTTGTTTTTATTTTTTGTGATTTGTGTGCGAGTTTCCCATCAGCCCTTGATGAAGGCCAGTATAAGCCTGTTTATCATTCTTTTAGCCAATAATTATGATAAGGTCAACAGGTAATGGGGTGTTCACGCACAAATGATCATTTTTAACAAGACAAGAAATTCAGTCAAAAATGATGAGGAGAGTCTAATTTATTAGACTGAACATTTGCAAACACTTCTGAACAAATGTGGGAGGGTCATGACCCTTAGAATTCCACCTTTTATCAACGCCTCAGTGACAGAAATTTCAGAAATGCCTTGTAAAGGTCACACTGTACATTAGGGTCCTATTACGCACCCAATCCTGTCTTTGGTCTCCAGTCAACGGGTTGTGATGAGAAACAGAGGACGGGGAGCTTTCTTTATCAGATAAGGGTTCCTCAGTCCTAATCAGGCCAGCGATGGATGGAGCGCCTGTAAATCCCGCTCACAGACACGGAGGTTAACAAGTCTGCGCTGGATGGCATCAATCACATGCTGCCCTCTCAGAGACTGGGAGCACTGTCTGAAAGCGCACTCTTGTCCAATTAGAAATAAGTGATCTCTGTACATTTACTCTTTTTCTGAACTGCCGAAAGCTGAACACATGGAATATGTTGTACAGTCAAGTCAGAGTTTATTCTCACTATTAAGTTGCAATCATCTGCATATTACATTTGCATATACACCCTACATGTACAGTAGCATTCAGGCAGCTTTCTTCATCATAATACTCACATACTTAATAAAATAAAATAATTTTATTGTATATGAAGGCAAAAACATTTTGAAGCCGAAGTGAATATTTTCCCAGTTCTTGTTTTGCATTCCATGGCTGATATCAGTATAAATGTATGTGTGCAAAACCACACAGACAAAATCAAACATAGGTCCATTTTTTCCCCTTGCATTTAGCCTTGACATTTTTTCCCTTGGTCTCCTGGATTATCAGCAGAGGAGGTCAGGGATATTATGACTGAATAGCACACCACGTCACATAAAAAAGACTATTTTTAAACTTTTATCTTGTAACTTATATCTTTCTGTGGGAACTGCCACTTCTGTTTTCCTGTGTTTGTTAATCAAGTAGGAGAATTCAACCAGAATGTGGCACTTTGCTGCCATCTTCTGGTCACGTTTTAAACATTTTACCCCTTTAAAAAGACACTTACAGGCCAGATGAAGGAAGATTTTGCTCTCCTGTAAAGTTGTCAAAATGTCACTTGATTCTCATCCTTATATCAAGAATATTCAACATATTTATAAGGACATCACACACTCAGGTTATGGACATATATGAGTGGTTTCTGTTATAAATATTTTCTGTTCCAAATATTTAAAATCATGAGATTATAAAAACCTCAAACGATATTTTTATCATGTTTTAGACCATGCTCAACAATTTTCTGAAATGGTAGAAATTTGCCAACAGGAAAGCCTCAACTCTCACCCCTACCTTTACTTTTTATGCGGAAATCTACTAACCTATCTGACAGTTATATTAATCAAAGAGATAGATCTTACTGATTAATAAAAAATGACACAAAATGTATGTGCTGTCCAAGAAAACCTAATTGTGCTAATTATGTGTGTAATATTTTCCTGCCGTGTCCCTGTTCAGATAACAGGAGATGCGAGTGTGTAGTAGGACCACTGACAGAAACCCTATTATCTATGAATAGTCAGATCTGGCCTGCGTGGCCTTCTGGTCCACTTTTCCTTTATTAGGCTTGTCAGCACGTAAACGCTCAGTGTAATAAGCTGAAGGAGCTCTGAGGACATGTTTCATTGTATATTAGTGTCCACCCCTGTCTCAACCCTCACACATTCAGATCTTTTTTGTAACTTTTATGACAAGAAATCTTTGGAAATACTTAAAACAAATGCAAAAGAATATTTTACTTATCATTTGTATCACATTATTAAGGTGTGTGTTTATTGCAGTGACATTCACTTTGCTTGCTTAAAAAAGGTGCTGAGAGGTTATGCATTGAATTTGTGCTGCTGTGCTGTGCTGTGCTGCTAAACACACATGGCTGGTGGAACAACCTGCCCTCCTCCACACGACTAGCCAAGACTATCACCACTTTTAAGAAGCAGGTGAAAACCCTCTTGTTCAAAAAATATTACAGACAAATCTAACACTTACACACGCACATGCGTACACATTGCACAAACAATACAAAAATTTATAAATACATTATAATTTTTCTTCGTCTGGCACCTTACAAACTCTGAGCATGCTCTTCACTGACAAGTTGAGCCTTATCAGGGCTCTTAGTTTGTAAACTCAATATTCTATAGAAATCGAATGAGAATTGCTGGTGTCTTCCTCTTGTAAGTCACTTTGGATAAAAGCGTCTGCTAAATAAAGTAAAGTAAAGTAAAGTGCTGTGATGAAGGTGCTGCTGTGATGTTCTTTTTTTACGAAACTCAAAAATAGGTTTAAAAACAGTAACATTTAAAAATTCTAATGTTTTGCTGTGACATAATTTGGAAACAGCAGTGTATATTTTTGTGAGGGGCCAAACTCTTATTTTTCCTCCCTTATACTGGGTGGCCTAAGGAGGCCTTAAACATGCGATGAAAATGTTGGTTACCCACTATGAGCGTGGCATAAGGCTTATGTCCTGTTTAGTTGTCTCTGGTGCCGTTGGACATGTGGGCAATTTTGTCCAGAGATTAACAATCATCCATGTCAGCTGGAGAGGCGGGACTTGCCCTGGGAGTCATGACAACGAATGTGCCCTCACGCCAACCTCACAGTGGGCACAATCAGGAGGCCTGCTGCTCTATGTTTGCATGCCTGATATGGGCAAAACTGCGCTTGGAACACGCCGTTAGTTCCCTCCATTTGAAATGTGCCTTATACCTCATTCTGCCAGTTAGTACAGGAGCTGTGCTGTTGTTGAGTCTGTTTTCTCCGAATACTTTATTTAAATGCTCATAAACCTGGCCCAGTTGTCTTTAAATGTTTTTTTCTGTGTATTAAAAACTGTCTATATTCTAAAGTACTTTGTAGGTACCATGTTAACCAGAATATAATCCAGCCCCCTTTTATTAAATTTACTTTGTACAAAGAACCTATTTAATTTGAAGATAGACATGATAAGGTAATTTAAACGAAATAATTGCATTCATATTTCAGATCAATTCATCACATTTAACGGAAGTAACATGCAGCTCATTTATGGAAATAAATACTGCCAAAAAGGTGGAAATAAACTGTTATTACTACCAACAGTAGCAACTAAATATCATACTTGGTGCCATTGTTTAAGTCCCGGACGTTTACGTATTTTGAGGGGAAAAATTTGGTCCTAAATTCGGCCAATTATTGTGAAGGGAAACAACGTTTTCAGTAAGTGGTATGCGGTGGATTGATTCTTTAACCTCTTATAATAAATTAGGGCATTTAAAAATACATATAGTATTTAAAGCTTTTTTCGCACAGAATCTTATTGTGCAGCAATTTTACACCAACAATCACAACAAACTCCAGACCCTGTTGAGCTGTGCACGCAAGCACTCGTGGAGAAAGTGAAACTAATTACAGATGATCCTGTCGTGTCACAGTGGAGCTTTTTGCAGGAATACCATAATTAGTCATCATAACGAGTTGTGTGTGAATGCTGGAAGGGCCGATTTGGCACCCTGTCTCTTGTTGTGTGGTCTTTCTTCTGCAATGGATCTTCATTTGGCGCGATCTGTGATCAAAACTCAGCAAGCGATGTGTTACTGACCGTGAGTGACATTTCGGCTGAGCGAAAGAAGAGTGAGAAGTACGTACTGGGAGGAAGGTGCAGTCACACCTGTAGGGCTCTTTACTGCGGGCCGCAGGAAAGCCGGATAGCGAGAGCTGCGAACTTGCCTTTCTGTTCTTGTGTTTTTTTTTTTTTTTCTATTTAGTTTTTCATGCAGTGATTGATCCTGCTGGCGGCACGCATCCCGCTCAGGCTTTACATGCGCAATGGACCGAGCTGGTCATGCTTGTCAGCCTGCGGCTTAGTGAAATCATGGAACTTTTCACTTGGAGGAGGAAGGAGGAAGAAGGGGGGAGCTGAATATTCAGCTAACTGACGTCCCCCTGTCTCTCCCCTCATTGGCAGGGAATACCTAAGTCAAAGTGGAACGAGCGGCCTGACATGAACACGCGTTCTACTGCCTGAGCAGCCTGCGCCGTGCGGTGCCAGTCAAGCCAAAAGAATTTAGCCTTTCTGTTTTTTTTTTTTTTTCTTGGGTTCGTAAACGGACTTATCAGACCTATTTTACAAGTCTTATGGATCCACGGGAGGATCCGCACCACAGCACTTCTCTCTGCCCCCTGGGCGCCTGTCTCCCCGTTTGGGCTGTCAGGACCAGCCGCTGTTTGAGAGGCTGCTGTGTGGTCCCTCAGCACGGTCACCTGCCAAACACAAACACCCAAGTGGATAAAGAAAAAGAAGAGCACACGAGCACAAGTGACATGAGATCCGTGGACGTCGTTTTATATGCAGCAAGGGAAGAATATTTCCCTCCTTTTGCCTAATAAACCTTTTCATGCCCAATTCGTAAAATGTAATCATTATTATCAGTGTAAATGGAATTTAACAGCTGGGTAAAACCATCAATAAATTAACTATTGAAGCCTGTCCCAGCATGGATTGCATCTGTCCAATGATTGCTAAACACAGGACCGCAATGACAGACAGATTTCACTCACGCTGTGACAATAGCAACGTGTATTAGGAAGCGTGTTTCCAGACCGTCCTGAAGTATGAGTATCGGTGCGCTTAAATGACCGTGTTGGTGTCAAATGTTCCGAAACAGAATGATGCTGCTGTCTGCACCGGCCATTATTTTTCACCGCGCTCGGCAGATCAGGCCTAGACTGGTCATTAGCATGAGTTGCGTGACACCAAGGGACAGCCAGCCTTGATCAGTGAACCAGAGCCAGGTGAACAGAACGCTCGTGCTAACTGCTGTCAACAGCCAGGCCACCTCCCCACACACACACACACACCATCTCACCGGCCAATGAGTCTCAGCTTCTAAGCCCCCCACATGCTCCCTTCTACGTGAGCTGTACCAGACTGGCACGCGTTGCTCACCAGCTGCACCTAAACACTGAAGGATGCTCTGTGTTTGACTGTCCACAAAAGTGAGTGTCAATATGTTTGCAATAAGGCCGTGAACCATGTAGGCCGATGGCAGGGTAGAAACGTAGGTAGAAACGTGCTCGGACATGGGTGTGGAAAGATTTTTCAGGGGTCCTGTTGAAGCCGAACAAAGTACAGCTGGCACTGTCGTCCTTAGACGTCGCTAATGAGTGTTTAACAATGGACAAGTACGACTAATCTTCAGGGGACGGCCAGGGCCGGGGACAGGAACAGCAGAAGAGGCAGACGCCGCGTTGGAGGGGACAGAGGTGGCCATTTTTCAGGTCCCCTCTCCACCTTGATGTCGGCAGAAGGCTGTAATCACCGGCTGTGCCTGCAGCTTGCTGGACCCCGTCCTCTCCGTCTTATTATTGTTCGCGGCTCTAAAGTTGGTGGGTGCTGGCAGACCGGGAGATGTGTATTCCCAAACACGGACCCTAACTACCTCCTCCCGTGCTAACCATCATCGGCGCATCCCCCTCCGACAAGCTCCCCTCTTCCGCGCCGGCTATATTTAGAAGGACTAATTGGGTGTGCTGGAATCACTGTTGGAAGCCGAGTGACACCTCTGAAGTTAATAAAAATCCCAGGTGCATTGTTATTTATTTATTTCCGCAGTTATTTCTTTATTTCCGGAAGTGCGTCTCGGTGGTACAGTGGCACAGCAAGGCTGTGGTGTAGGCGCCATCTCGGCTGACAGCTCGTTTTAAAGAACAGAGAGGGGGGAAGATGAGAGTCCTGTTACAAATCACCCGCTTGTCCCGTAGTTACCGAGGCCTCGGGAGGACGCCGGCTTCAGTCTCATAAGACGGCGGGTGGAAGGCCCTCTGCGCGTGATGTCGTCCCCGTCCGCAAGGTAAATGAGGGCTTTTTTTTTCCTCACCTTGAAGCCATGTTTGTCTGCCGGGTCAGCGCGCTGGGGGGAGGGCGGTTCATTATGGCCGCGGTGAAATGTGCAGCTCGCCTTCATTATCTGTTATATAGTGTCGGCCTGTCATGTCAAGTGGTAAGTGGCACTTATGTCAAAGTAGTAAAACAGTGAAGGGAGGGGAGGAAAAGTCCTTTAACATTTTATTTTTTTCAACTTTCCCCTGGGTCTGGATGAAAACACTGAAACTGCGGTATTCCTACTGATAATAGAGACTGTAAATATAATATATAGTCTATAGTCTTATAATAGTGACACAACTCAAAAATGCAATTTTTTTGTCACAAATGCTGACTCAATAAAATAAATGAAAATTGTATCAAAGTAAAACAAAGCCAAATCCAGCAAAACATGGAACAATAAATAGCTTCTGTAGTGTGAATGTCCATAGCATTTTTTATTTTATAGACAATGCTATAAATGGTCCTTAAGTAGAATATAAAATATTTATTGAAGGAAAAAATACTGTCTAAATTATTGAAATTACAATTTCAATTTGGTAAGTGGTAAGTGAGAAGTCTGATTGGTTAACGGGAGATGGGTTAATTAATGCCCTAATTAGTGTTACATTAGTGTTACTGTAACTATGCTTTTATACTGTCCAGTTTTAATTATCAGGACCATATAAAGATTTTTTTTTTTGTATATCATTACAGAATATGCATGCGTGTGTTGGGTACCGTAGTAGCGAGTGCAAATCCTCCTTATGTTAATTTATCTCCTCAGGGAGAGCGTGCAGCTCTTTAATGTTGAGGTGTATGACTGCCCTCATGGGTCATACATTGCATCGCTTTAATAAGCGATAAGTGACACACCTCGCTGAGCCCACAGGGAGCCGTTCATACTCTCTTTACTCATTGTAATTTGCTTGATCTCTGCGTGACCTTTTCCTGTTGAAGAAGACACGGTGGCCTGGTTCAGGAACGACATGTCATGCACTAGACCTGATGCACCATTCATTTCCTGCAGGTGGCGAGAGAGAACATTGTGGCCATCAGCGAGGACGGGTCGTTTGGCGTCTGTATTATACCAAATCACGTTTTATCTGGCACATCAGAAAATACTTTTTTTTTGTCTCTGAATGAACTAAAAAAAAGTGTAAGAATAAAAATGTGACTGAAAATAATAAGCGTAATAAAAAAAAAATGTCCGTAATAAAGAGCGCCTTTATGTACTGAGTAGGGGAGCTGCTTACAGGCGTGTCCCGGGTGCGTCGGGGTGTCGGTGCAGCTGGGACCCCGTCAGTCGTGGTTGACGGCAGGGCGCGAGCCCCAGCTGGGAGAGGCGGTTTGTAATCTTGAACACCTCATCATGTCCCCAGTCAAACGCAGCCCTACAGATTGTGTCAGATGCCAGCAAAGGATGAGGGCGCCTGGCTGACATGGATGGGGATAAATGACTGAGCGCTGTCCTTTTCGCTGCACGAATTGAATGTCAGGCGAAAAGAAATACCTCATCTGTCAGCAAGGGTGTCATAACAAGAGGAGCTGGGAGGTTTTTTTTAATGTGCCCCTGGCCTGCGCTGGTTGACCATGTCAGAAAGACGGAGATAGAGGAGGGAAGGAGACAGAAAGTTCTCTCCACCAAGTGGATTGAACCTGTGCCACGCAGACTTTTCACTAAACTGTAATTGTTTTGTAGCAAGCAGCACACCGAAAGACGTTACAGTCCAATCAGTGAAGAAAATGAAGTCCATCTTGTGTATCATCAAATTTATGAAAGCAAAACACCCATTCTTAATATAAGTTTACCCACTGAAAAATAAATTAGGATGGCTTGGACATCAAAGCCACTGCAAAATGATGGTGTGGGGCACTGTGTTTTCCCCTCTGTTTTATTATTCATACTCCTCAAATATAATTTAACAGTATCTATTATTCATGTGTTTGCTTTGTCCTTTAAAAAATGTCACTTTGAAAAAGTCCCTCGGAAAAAATGAAACTTGTTACAAAAGCATGTTCAAGGGCACGCCTGGCTGTGTATGGAAAACACGTTTGGCGCGTTTTCTCCCTGTTCCTATTGATCAGAGTTTAAGATAATCAATAAGAAGGGATTGGCCTTTTAGAATATAGCCTCATCCATCACACATGCCCTTTAAGGAGCATCCTGGGCCGTCCTAGCAAATCTTTTGCTCTCCCTCTGTCGTGTACATATGCCATTCACTGGTGCTTTCTTGTAATAAAATGGCAAGATGGGCGAATTTGTTGTTTAGATGTGGATACCCCATGTGGCACATAAAAAAAAGTCACCTACTGTGTGCAAGGCAACAATCATGAGGCAGAATATGTTCAGAAAATGTAATTATGCTATAGGGTGCACATGAACTCTCTCTCTCTCTCACTCTCTCTCTCACACACACACACATTCACTTTTTATTGATAATCACCATAGTTTCAATATCACTTCTGATGGTAATTTGATGGTTTCATGTGCATATGAGTCTGTGTGTGTGTGTGTGTTTAATAAAACCCAGAGACTGTGAGGGCACAGGGACATTGTCGCATTCAGCCCTCGTAATTACATCCATCTCTTTGACTCCATCAAAGGCTCTCTGTCTCCGTCAAACTCATTTTGCGGCGTGTGAGAGGGGTTGTGTTTGTGATGGGGACCCTCACTCTGCCTGCTGATACGGGGGGAGAGGAGCCTCTTGTTTGAAACAAAGACTTCCAAATTACAGCATGTCACCTCTCTCCAAACTCATGATTATAGTCACATTGTGTTTGGCAGCCCGGCTCTCTCGTATGAAATACAACTTCTCTTCTGTTCTCAGTTACCTGAATAGGCCTTTATTAGAATGAAAGAAAAATTGTGCAGAAAAAAATTCTGAAAAGGATGACTGCCTGCAATTCCATAAATTGGTTTGATTGGCAGGGTTATTGCCACCCTCTTAAAGGTAGTGGATTGTTAAAAAGTGACCAATTATTTTTCCCAACGCTTTGTCTTTTTTACATAATTTTCAATTGGCACAAAAATTGAAAATGTGTTTTTCATTACCTTCTCTGGTGAGAGCAAAAATCTAATTGACATTTGCAAATAAAACATTTAAACCCTCTCTACTTTCCCTGGCCAAAAAAATGGTCTGTCCGTTACTTTGTTTTCAGATGTTTAAGAATCAACTTTCACACGAAAGAAAAAAAAAAAAGAAAGAAAGAAAGAAATAAGTTAACTTTTGGGACTGCAGGTATCATTTTCACAACATGAACAGGAATCCCCCCAAAATAAGAAATGTGTCACGAGCGGGAAGTCTCCATAGTGAAGAGTGAAAGACCTGTCCAGGACCCCGGGTTTCCCCCGAGGCGGTGGCACATGCTACACCAGTGCAGTCATGGTGCCTGTTTCTCTGAAGGTGCCCTTATGGACAATTACAGGTCAGGACTTGGAGCTCAACGTGTCTGTCATGCAGGCGGACAGCAGCCCAGTGCTGGCACAGCACATCAGTACTGTAATAAGAGCTTCACACAAGTGCACTGCCAACAAAGGACTTTACACGCATACTGAAAAAAAAGTTTATTGTGTCATTATTTTCAAATTCCTGCCATTTTAATGTACTATAATGTAATTCAGTATAGAAGTACAGGAAAATTTGATGCAAATAAATTACAAATAATGATGAAAGCTTGGATGATGTTTGTCAATATGAAAAAATCATCTGTACTTGGTTTTTCTGATGAGATAGGATACCTAAATAACCGGGTAGTTTAAAAACCGAAGAAGAGCATTCTCAACATTTGGGATAATTGGTGACTGTATTGAGAGGGCTATTGTTACATTTATTTAATTAATGAGCTTTTGGTCTGCCAATGTGCATATGTTGGGATAGTTTTTATTTATTTTTCCCACTCTGTCTTTAATTATGGGAATTGCTGAGGCTGAATTTGAATTGTGGATAATGAGAGCCAAGATTGTTTTTTTTTTTCTCTTTCTCTTGCCCTCCACTGTAAACTTCTCTTTATTTTCCTGTCAAATCCCTGCTCTCCTGCAGGACAGGTATGCAACTAATGAGCTATAGGCTAGGCTTAAATAAAAAGCCTCCGCGCTTCCTCTCTACCCCTCTCACTGGGTGACAGTGGGCACAAGTGACTCTTGGCACCCGAACGCAGAGCTGAGCTTCCAAGCCGAGTTAAAGGGAGAGCCTTCACAGTCAGCCGCTGATTTGGAGTAAATAGCAAAGCCTTCGAGTTTCTTCAGGAGGGCTCCTCTACAAGGCGACATGAGAATAGCTTTGTATAGCTAAATTCATCATTTGTTTATTCTGAGGCTAAGAACGGAGCTCCGCTCTGACAGTGCCATCTCGCATTTTTAAATTACATAATTAAAAAAATAAAAAATGGTTCGAATGAAAATGTAAGGATATTTTTAATTGGTGTTTTAGAAATGGGCAGGGTTAACTGGCATAATACAACCTGCTGAATTTATTAGTGTTTTATTGGCTTTCCGCACACAATTTAGGCTACAGTCCCTGATCCTTAAATAGAACTTAATTATTTACCAGAAAGAGTCGACTGAATACAATTTTGTGTGAACATCAGCAAACTTTTTTTTTTTTTTGCTTATTCTCAGTGTGGGCACGTCCAGCATCATTAGGTGGGTTAAGCGCCTAGAGAAAATTCTCTCCTCTCTGGCACCTGTTTACGCTAAATATTACGTTAAATACCTGCAAGTGTGCTTCGGGCTAGGTTAGGTGCTCATAAGCAAAAGAAAAGGGGCTTAAAGCTGCCTCAAGGACTCCGGGAAGCATTTGTATGTTTTTAATAGCCAGCTGCTTTCAAATATCATTTTTGTTATTATGCGTTGCATATGGTGTTAGCCACAGGCGGAAAACACTCATTTCTGAGGGCCCTGCAATGCAACGCAATATTTGTTCAGCTATTTGAAGTTTTTTAATTTTGACTCGTTTTTCCTCGTCTTGTCTTTGAGCAAGAGATGCATAAAAGTCTCAGCAGGAGACTAAGGCAGATGTTTAAGTTTGTACAGTTTAGGACATTATTTGATTCCACAAACACATTTTGGAGACCAAACATGGAGTAAATAACGATAGTACTGCAAAATGAACATTCATTGTGTATATTTTAGAAATGCAATATTGATAATATCTGCTTGTGGTATTTTGGCACAAATATTTACCCTTTTAAAATGCCTACGATTTTCCTGATGAGAAGATAACGGCGTTCTGCCAGCTTCACTCGTTAATGCGCACGCTGCAGCTTCCAAACCCATCCTTACCCTGAGCTGACCCCTTCTCCCACACTGTGCTTCATGTCTGTGCAGGCGATTATTCTGATGGCGGGCACTACCGCCGGTTCTGGGGGTGGGGGGGCGCATGCTGCCATGACCATGACCAGATTCAGGTGTCAGTCACGCGGTGCTTTGCAATGCACCCAAGCCCATCCATCAAGGCCCACTGGAGCCATCGACGGTAATGGCTGTCCATACATAGAGATGAAACGAGTGGACTAAACGAGCGCCCCTGCAAGAGGGCGAAGCTTGAGGCTTGGTGGGTGGGATGCGGCTGGCTAGACGCGTGTCTTTGGATTTAATAAGAACGGGCCCTCCTGTCGCCTCGACGCACTACGGTGACAGAAGCTTCCACATGCGCTGTCAAAGGTCAGGGCACTTTGCACTCGTTCGGCAAACGTGTTCAAATTGTACCTGCTTTTCCTCCATCTCTTGTAATGGAAGTGAGGGTAGACTAAATCCCATTAACCCATACAAAAAGAACGAGAGAGAACGATAAAGAAAGCGGGGGTAAATCGTGCGGGTACATTGACACACTCGCCATGGTGGATGGCAGCAGAAAAAAAAAAGCCCTTCCCGAAAGAAAAGAAGCGTGGCGAAATTAAGATGGAGATTTGTTTTGTTGTTGTTGCGGCTCCCGGACACCTCCTGGCCTTCATCCGGCATCGGCTGGCTTCTCCGTCACGCGTTGAAATTCATTTACACCACTGCCGGATCGCCCGGCCCGCATTCCAGGCCAGACAGTGATGGGAAAGCACTAACGTCTTGGCCGGCGGCGTAATAAATACTAATAAAGGTCCTGACTTGATGGGCACACAGAAGCGCATTAGTGGCGTGACACGCGATAATCGCCGCATCCACTGATATTATGCGGCCGAGCGGATGCAGGCGGAGAGGCCCTTTGAGCAGCTGGTGGAGAGCCCTGTGGTCCATTAGCATTTGCTACCTGATGACTATTAGCATTTTCTGCCTCTCCTTCCCTCCCTCTCCCCCTTCGCTCGTCTCCCTGCCGTTCCCCGAGTCCATCGGCCGCCCTGCCAGCCTGGTTCCATGGGCTTTATGTGCATTACAGACACACCGCGCATGCACATATTTATGGGGCTGCTCCACTCTCTCATTTTCTGCCTTGACAGCAGTTTTTTTTTTTTTTTTGGTCTTTTTTTTCTCCACCCTTCCAGCCTGTTGAATTTAATTATCCCTGTCAGTTCGTACCTTAGCACAAGGGCCCTTTCACTGAGAGGCTTCTCATTGGCAGATTTTATTTATTCATTCATTTTCTCAAGAGCCGGCGCTAATGTTTATCCCAGGCTTAGTGCCGCCGTAATGCCGCGCTGTCAGTGGAGGGCTCTGTCTTTTTCTTTATGCATCGGGAGGGTAGAAATGCAATTAGCCTACAAAACGAAACCAGCTCCCTTTCTTCCGACGGTAACGGAAGAGAGCGACAACAGCATTATTTACAGAGGCTACGAAATACGTCCCGCGCTTCTCTCCCCAACTCCATTTGTTTTTCTAATGAATGTAATGGATCAGGAATAAGTGCCAGAGGTTAAGACATAAATCCACAGGCATAGAACTGTAAACATATCGAGGGTGTCATGCCATATGAATAATGCAACTCATGCAGAAAATCAAAGCAATATTTGGCTTGTGAATTAATGTCAACAGCAGCGTTTTCACCGACATCTCCCCTCTCGTATATCCCCTTCCTGTAAAAGCTGAGGCTGAAGATGGTCTCAAAAGAAAGGAATTGAGCGGGGGGGCGATAAGAGATAAATAAGTTTTGGGCCTAAAGTTTGGTGTTGTGACAGTAGGGCCTGGAGCAGGGCTCTTATTAAAATGACCCCCTACCCTCATCCATGACTCCTCTGCTTCTGACTCTGCATGTCACTCAGCTGGCATCTCCCAGCCTGGGCCATGCAGTCATTAATGACAGAGGGGAAGGAAGCATGGAGGAGGTTTCTGGACCTTTTTTTTTTAAAGCATGTGCCTTGTCCACTGAAGGGTAAAACACAATAAATGTTTTAAATTAGAACCCAACCTGTGAGGGGGACAGGATTTTGAATGTTTGTTGCTCCTTCAGTGGGTGTGTGTGTGTGTTTGTGTGTGAGGTCGCCACAATATGACTCACTTGCTTTCAGCTAAATCCAGGGAATTCTGAGTGTTTTTAATGTACTTTATTGGGCAGTGATTTGGCATGTCTAAATATTCATCAAATGGCAAAAGATCCCAACAAACATTTCTTGTTCAAATTCCTTGCAATTTAATCAGCTCCCATATTGGTCTAATGAAATTCTATGATTTAGATAAGGTCACACCCTTTGTCGCAGAGAGCTATTTTTCACACTTCTTAATTGCCGGCAATATTGCAGTATTAATGAAGATGCTAAATTAAAGCAGAGGCAAACGCCTACATTACAAGGATATGTGTCTTCCCACTGGGGTTCAGTCTCCACCAGCTGGGCAGCATACATATATTTAGACATTGATAATTATATAGTAATTCCTACTTGATTAGATTTTTGAAAGATGTTCTCACAAACCGACAGCAGTCCACCCAGAGAAGCATAAAGAACCCTCGTGTAATCTCATCCTCAGCAGCGGCACTATCTTGTCTCCGCCATGCTGACCACGCAGCGCAATCTTAATAAAGTCCAGCACCGTGCTGCAGGCTCATCTGAAGAATGGACTCACGCTGGAGAGAAGGCCCAGTGTGGCGTCTCAGAACCTGCCTTCTGGCATTTAGGAAAGGTTGGGATAATTACCGGCATGAAAGCAGCAAATCAGACAAATTTAACCCAGATGTTGAGAAGAGGCTGGGTGCGAAATGTCAGCACCTAATTAAGAGCTTAATCGGCGAGGAGGTGAAATATAAAACATAATGGCAGAGTTTGATGTCTAAGCGAAGGAGCTCATTAAAGATGTGCACCGTGACCTGTGCTCCATAAGATCCCTCAAGAATTATTCTCTCTGCTGGGGAGGGCTTTTGTGTTGTTTGAAAGTCTGACTTTACACTACTCACAATAAGTTAGGGATATTGTGAGAGACTTGGTGGATGTCATACATACAGTGTTTGTTTCACTTCAGATATTTTTGGGACAGGGAGGCAATTGTATTGGGGTGATAGACACACCTCATTTTGTGTTTTCGATGAACTGCTCTCAGTGTGTTATACTGGGGCCAATACCAAGAGACAACCTTTCTCAACATGGCAACGATTTCAACATTCTGTGGGTATAAAAAGCTGATTTTGTCAGTAAGTCATTCCAAGTTCATCATTCAAACAGCCATGAACACACAACATCACCTGGCCATGGTGCGCCTTCGGGTCGGTGGCAGGCAGTCAGATGTTGTTCGTGTGTCTCAAAGTGTCATCAGCAGACTTGCATCAAGACACAGAACTACTGGTGGTGTTCATGACAGAGCCAGGAGTGAAGCCCCACGAGTGGCAGAACACAACGATGACCAGAACCTAAAGACCTATGCACTCAGACATCGCTATGGAACTGCCATAAACAGCTGAAGGCCCGTTTACCAGATGCGAGGGGTACTAGGGTTTCCAGATAAACCATAAGGCCACCGTTGCACTCCACTGACACCAAGACACCACCGTCAACATTTGCAGTGGGCACAAGACCATGTGACTTTGACAATGCAGCAGTGGTCTACCAAATGATGGTTGTCACCGTTGCTGGAGAAGGCGAGGTGAGCAATGTGCTGAGGTCTACACAGTCCCCAGGGTTTGCTTTGGCGGTGCAACAGTCTGGCACTTGTGTAAGAGTGGAACGCATTGCCTCAGAACATCATCATGTGGCTAGTGAGGAGCATGAGACATCGCTGTCAAGCTGTCATTGCAGCAAATGGTGGAAACACCCGCTACTGACATTGTCAATTTTTGTTATTTGGGTCTATCCTGATGTTGTCTAAATTTTGGGGTAATAAATATTAATTTAATCAAATGGTGTTTCTTCTCATACATTATTAGTAATATCAAAGGGAACTTTTACATATTTCATTAACATTCAGAACAAATAGGAAAAGCACTCAAGTAAATAACAATATGCCTAACTTGTGAGTAGTGTATTTCTGCACTTAAGTGATCTGTTTCTTTTTTTGGCAATTATCCCAGTCATTTTGACCAGTACTGGGGTATGTTATTCTGGAAGCATTGGAAGCACAGCTCCATACTGTTTGCATTTTGTTTGAATGGAATCTTCCACCCGGGACCTGTCCTGTGTACAACATGAAGTGCTTCTAAAATGTCAGTGTCTTGAATTATGTCTTTGATAATTTCATTCAAAAACATAAACCTTCATTTGCTATATTCATTACATATAAGGTGATATCTCAAATGATTAAATTCATGACCAAATAAGGCATCACAGTACAGCAAATACCATCTTCTGAAACATATGTTTGTTAATATGCCAATACTTTGGACAGATGGTGCACCTTTGTAAATTATTAGTACTTTTGCCCAACTACTCATTCTAACCACTAATCCCATTCCGTATGATCACCATGTGACTCTATCCGCTTTGTTTGCGGTGCATTTCCCGCTGGGCCCAACACCTTCTCCTCCCTGCCACTCCCTCAAAATCAGCTGCGTATCAGCGCACCCAGCACGCGCTTCCCCACGAAGAGGGAAAAATTAAGGAAAAAAGACAGGAAGACAAGACCACAAAGAGTTGAGGGGAAATGGGATCCACAAATGAAACCAATTTTGCCCCCCCACCCCTTCTCTCCTCGACTGTGTTTTAACGATCACATTTCCCTGCAGTGGGTTTAAAAATAACAAGCGCTTCTAAATTATCATATTCAGTATTGTCTCTCTTACATGCGGGCGCCACTTTGCCAAGCTGTTGACATTTTCTTAGCAGCGAGAGAGAGAGAGAGGGCCGATGCCTGGTGCACCCACCCACACACACACACACACACACACACACACACACACACACACACGGCGCAAAAACACAAATAGGACAGATGTGCAGTGGCAGCAGCGAGAGACGTGCTGGTTGCTGAAAGAGAAGTGCAGGGCTGCCACTGATGGTTTGGCCACCTGCTCCTCAGCTCGCATTTTAGTCACGGTCCAGACCCTCCCACCTCCCGCCCCCCCATTCAGGACGGCTGGCGTTTTTGTGCGAGATGATCGGCGAGACGGACGGAGCTGACAGCCTGTTTTCCTTTAAAACAAACCCTCCCGACTACTGTATGCGCGCACCAAGCCCATGAATTATTTAGCCCACCAAAAGCAAAGCATCTCAACCTCTTTGGCCACGAGCTGATCGAATTAAAAGCAGAGAGATGAAATGTATTCGTCCAGAGGAAGTTGTTGGAATACGGAGTTGAGTCTACCACATGCACCATGGTGTGCTTTGTGTATATCTGTTGCCAATTCATCTTCTGCCAACCAACATTCCAGTATTACTGCATTTCATTGGCAGCGTGCTAAGCATCAGGTGACTGCGGACTGAAGGGCCCGTGTTTTAGCTAAATGAGTACAGCTGCGCTGCCTGCCATTTCGGGAGTGGGCGATGTTTTACAAGCCGGCGAACTGCGGAGGGGGAATCAGAACCTAATGCCACCACAAACATCTGCTTTCACTGGGATAACAGATTGCACTCCTGCCTATAAACATGATGGTGGCCCCACGTAATGCCGTCCATTACCGCTACTGCTAGAGAAAACACACTCAACTTCAAAAAAGTCCTGTTCAGGTCTGTGTCAAATAGAGACTTAATCATATCCAAATCTACGTTCGTTTTTCTCGCTTTCTTTTTGGAGTTTAACCAGCCTGTGAGTGCTTGTGTGTGCTGTCTGGCTGCAGGCGTGTCCTCATATATTCAGCATCACGTTCAGGTTAGCGCTGAATCAACAGTAGAAGACTGGAGACTTACCGCCGTCCCACAGCAGAGAGCCATCCAGTTGCAAATAAGAGCGTCCGGGATTAAAGCTGTTTGACGCTGAGTAAATATTCATTAAAAACATGAACACATAAGGAGCCTGCTAGGGACCTGTGTCATGTGTCAGTCTCTCTCTTTACATATACACACGGCCGTCAAAAAGATCAGGGGCATTTAGAAAATACCTTTTTTGGAAAGGGAACAATTGTTCTCTGCATTTAAAAAAGACACCAAAGGGGTCAAAACTCGAGTCCAGACATTCTTCATGTAAGTTGCAATGGTAGCTCTGTGTGTGTATGTGTGTGTGTGTGTGTGTGTGTGTGTGTGTGTGTGTGTGTGTTTGCATTGGGTCTGGGTCTAAGCCGTGACATGCTGGTATGTGCTGGTATGGGCCGGTAACGCCTCATCTCGTCTGATCTCGGAAGCTAAGGAGGGTTGGGCTTGGTTAGTACTTGGACGGGAGACGGCCTGGGAATACCTGTGCTGTAGACTGTAGCTATTGGTTCAGTGGTGGACTAGCAGATGAGGAAGTGGCCTCGTAATCAGAAGGTTGCTGGTTCGAATCCCGAGTCGCCAAGGAGCCACTGAATGACAATCACTTTCAGTTCACAACGTTTTGTGTGCATCATATGCATTAGACCTTAGGTGGATATTTAAAAAATAAAAAGTTGCTTTACTGAATTTCATATAAAATTTTTATTTTCCATATTATTTAGACATTTAAACTAATTCTCAGTTCCTGTCTTGGCTACTCCCCATATGAGCCTGTTTCTCAATTTTTTGTCTCATGTGTCATATATGTAAATATTCATTTCAGAAAGCTTTAGGTATGATTAATATCCCTTTGAATAAAGACACGGTGGACAGACTAAAGTTGTGGCACGTGAGGACATGGTGATGAAATTCCTTCACCTCTGTCTCAGGCTTCTTGACAAAATGATGAAGCCAGCCAGTATTGACACAAAGACTTACCTAACCACAGGGATAGGGATGAGAGAATAACTCCTTGATGAAATGAATACTAAACTTCCTTGTACAAACAGAGGACATGGATCCGTGTGCCGTGTCTTTATTAAATGCGCATAGATGCTCACACGCCGTGTTGAAACTGTACAGCCACAGGTCGCCTTGTGGGACCCCCAGGGAGGCAGGAAACACTAACAGATCGGTGTCACCACTGATTGCACAGTGAAGGGGCTTTATTATGCTTTTTACAGGCATTGTGTATTGATTTCCAGTCAGACGTGCAGCCGTGGGTGTTTGATTGCAGGCGTTAAACAGGGGGAGGCAGGAGGCTGTAGATCTTCCCCAGTGGAGGATTACTGCAGTGGTAAAGTGGTGCGCGGCACCGAGGGAACAAACGGCCCTGTCCCCGGGGTTTGTGGTTTCACCCATCAGACTGGATTTAATAGAGGTCAGTGCCGTGTGACCACTGGCTCCATCTCTCCCAGGTGTTGGAAACAGAGAGAAGCCATGCTAGGCCTTTTTTTCATGGATACTTCCATTTTATCATTAATCATAATCATAAAATATAAATGTGACTAATTTTGTTACGGAGGGTTAACATTTGGTGAGCTTTATTTCCACAATATTTCACTGCTTTCATATTGCATGAAATTTACCAAGGCATTACATCAATGCAACCTTGTTTTTGTTCAACTTTTGCAACTTGAGGCTATCCTCGGAAAATCCATGATCATGTCCATGAGAAAAAAATGCTGAGACTAGCTTTCTGAGTCAAGAGCTTAAAAGTTAGAAATTGTTTGACTTTATCATAGTATTTTTGTATTCATTAATCATATTCAGTGAAACATTCCAGGAACAGAAAAATAGCTTGGCAGACCAGCAATATTTTGGGTAAACACACTGTCATCACTACAGTTACTGCAGATGTATCAACGCCAAACCAACCCCTATAGAATCTCAACCAAAGCTGAAGGGACGGGTTGGAGGCCGAATGGGAATCTCCGACTGGCTGCATTCCCAGAGTAGCACTGTACAGATCTGTCATGCACCTTAAGAAAGCATGTGCAATTCGTCAAGCTCCTGCACTCATGAAGGAAATTGTGTAATTTTATGATTAAAGCAGAGCAGGCAGCTCCAGTTTTGCCTCCCTTCAGTTTCGTCAGAACAATAAGCTGTAGATGAGAGATTTCCCTTGAATTTCAGCAACATCTCATGTATTTTTCAGGGCTCTTATGAGGTTCTAAAAATCATTGTACCATTTGAGTGTAAAAATGGATTAAATTCCTGCATCACCACATTTTAAGTAGGCCCAATTCTCAAGTGCCAGCTACTCTGCTGGCCCTTATTTACAGCCGAACTGCTGCCAGTTCGGTGCATTTTATCCCATTTTCTCCTGTGGCCTCTTCAGGTGGCTAATGAAATTGTTTCTTGCGCCTCACCTGTCTCAGCCCCAGTTTGGCAGCATCCCAGAATGTTTCCCGATTTTGACGGTGTTTGTCAAGGTGTGCCGTTATCTCTCCCCACACTCCCAACCTTGAGGGACTCGCTGTGCCAACTGACAATCAGTAAACATTACTGCAGTCGCAGCCGCCTCTCACCATGCGGGGAGACTGCACCACCACCACCAGTGAATAACAACTGCTGTCGGAACGCCTGGCTGCTTTTATTCCGGTCAGCTGTAATTAGCCATGAGCTTTTGTGGTTGTGCCGCCACTTGATTTGCATCTCCACTGCAGTCCTAAAAAAAAAATTATAATAAAAGTGACAGGAAAAAAACAACTGCTAATGCAATATTGGGCTTATTACATCTGTATGATATTTATGATATATGAATAAATCTAAATGTAGATATTTTCACACACACACACGCATTTCTGTCAGAATCAGAATTTCTCAGTAAGTGCGTGGAATAAATAAATATTGAAAGCCAGCCATTGGGAATGCACAAGTCAGTGTATTTCTTTGTGTCTGTCCCAAGCTGATAGAAAGGGGGTGGTTTTTGCCAGGAAGGGCATCTGGTGCCAAATCAATATGAGGACAACAATACAGATTTTCATGGTAGATCAGTCGAGACCTGTTGGTTATGGGTGAGCAATGGAAGAAATTGAAACATATGATAATTTGTGGGGGGCACATGGTGGCGCAGCAGTTAGCACAGTAGCCTCACGCCTCAAAGTTTGTGAGTTTGTATCCCAGCTTGGAGTTCCCATCCTGAATCCCATGCTCTGCCCATGTTCTCCAGTTTCCCCAGACCATCAAATGACCTTATGTCTGATCTTGGGTCTTTCGGGGAGCAAGCAGATCTGCTCTATGCTCACTCCTTTGGTGCTAGACTGACCAAGCATGTCTTCAGACCTAAACTCTATTGAGCAACCTGTGACGCTCTAGTGAACTCCTTCCCCAAGAGCTTTAAGGCAGTGCTGGAAAATAATGGTGGCCACACAAAATATTTACACTTTAATTTTGGACATTTTCCTTTAGGGGTGTACTCGGTTTCTGTGTCTACTTCAAAACTTGTCCGTTGAGGAATAGTGTTGGAGTAAGTGCCACATAGCATATCCTGTATCACTCAAATTAACCCCACATAGAAGCAACTGAAGCCCTCTCTCCACACAAAAGGCAACAATTCAATTTGTGCACCAAATCAACACTGATTCATGGCGCGTAGCATTGCCTGTTTGTTTGAGCTGAGCAGGATGCTGTTTGTGGAACAATTACTAGCATGATGGAGGATGAATTTGGGCTTAATCATTTTCCCCCCCGGTGCACAATGAGACAGTGGGGCCACTGATGGCAGCTGCATTCGGCAGCCCTCTCTGTGGGCTTGTATGGGAGAATTCTGAGCCAAGTCTTAAAGAGCAAGCGAGTGAACGAGGAAGAGAGAGAGAGAGAGAATGGGCTCGGCGGAACGCTTAGGATTGAACGTACCTCTGTCTGGTGCACAATTTTTTTCCTCTTTGCCAATCAATGTTATTTCCTTTCTTCTTACAATATCGTACTGAATGTGAATACCAGCTGCCATCTGGGCGCTCTCTAGCACACTGTTGTCTTTAAGATTGTGAATATGTGTGTGTGTGCGTGCGTGCCTTCACATTCGGGCGTTGATTTATTTGACATACAAAAAGGCTTGATTGAAGTAAGGTGTGTGAATGGGTACGAGTGTGAATTATGTAGGGGTACACCTGCCAGCTTGTGCAATAATTTGCATGCTGGAAGGGTAAATTAGATGCACGGAGTAACCAAGGCCATGAAATGTTGTTGAATAGCAGTGCCGGCCTCCAAATCATCTTTTGGCACCGTGGGCCCCGCTCCAGAACTCCAGACTTTGTCACATTTGTTAAATTCTCAACAGACACTTTGGAAAAGTTCTTAGAACCACGCGCATCTGAAAGTTGCGTCTACCTGAGGTCATGGAGTGGTGACACTTTGACTTTGCCCACAGACCACGGTTAGCCCCGCCTTACTCGTGTGCGCTCATTTAAATAAAGTAGCCGTGAAGAAGATCTCCAGGGGACGGCTGTCCCACCGCCAGTTTTAGAACGCAACAAACCTCTTAGGCAATTCTCTGTGGTGTCTTTGCCTTCCATGCACCCGCCTGGTCAGAGAATCTAAACTGAAGCGTTGCATCATGGATCCTGTGAGCAGAAGTTTATTTTTAGTGTGCCTCGGGGGTCAACAGTGTGTGAAGTGCACTGAATGGCCTCATACACTTCTTTTTTTTTTGTTAACCGATAATTTTCTGGCCACAGGAAATGCTTGGCATTGTTCGAAATTGGCTCCGCAGTTATTTGCGCTGGGCTGCGCGGTACAGATGTAATTCAGGATTTAAAAACACAGACACACTCTGAATATGAATAATTAAGATGACCTTCAAGGGAAATACTTTAGAGTGCGAGGCATTCAAATGTCTCTCTGGTCAGGACCAACTGTCAGGCATTCCTCTCCTACTCTCCCTCATCCCCGTACTCCCTGGGTCTTTCAGTGCTTATGCTTTCTCCATTTGGTGAGCCCTTGCCAAAATACCAAGAATCTCTGAATCCTTTTCAGTTCAGGAAAGGGTACCTAGGCATTTCAAGACGTTAGCATTTTTAATGATCTCTCTTTTTACTTCTAGCCTATTTCTGACAGTGTGACCAGATAGTGACGAGAGAAAAGGACCAATGTTCATTAAATAAATGGCACCGCAGTTACCTTTCAACTCACCTGTTCACACAAGGTCTACAGCAGCAGTCAACCTCACAGATGTGGGTCTACTTGTCCTTCTTGAAAATGCCATATTTTCTGTTTCTCAGAAAAGTTGGAAGAAACTAATCCTCTCCTATGCTTGTTCTGGTTATATTGTTGACAATCAGAAATGACCTCTTTTGTTATTCTGTCAAGGTTAGCGTGAAAGGCTACTTGTGCCTTCAAGATAAATTTGTCCAGTCAAATAAAACCCGATGAATGGCAAAAGGAAATAATAATTTCTTTACGGTATTTGAAAATGCATGTTTCAGAGCAATTCAATATCTTGTATTCTTGTCTTATTCCTTCTCTGGTGACACTTTCAGTTATTTACAGGAGTGTAGAACAACATTTTTTTTGTTTGCTCATTCTTTTGAAAGAGATGTCTACCTGGGGTTGCAATATAAGCCCTGTATGTTGGACACTTAGGGCAAAATATCACAAATTTGACCCGGCTACCGCTTTATCTCTGGACAAGTGGCAGACACCTTCACCGGCCTGTGTTGTAAAATGTATGAGACAAGGTGACAGCAGGTGTCAGTGTGTGACTGACACATGCTCTGATGTGCTCAGTGGGTCAATGGCCTCTGGTATTTTAGGTATGGATTCAAGCATTGCAAATGGACACACTCCTCAGTTCTCTGTCTCTCTCACTCTCATCTGCGGGATGGACTTGAGGACTTGTAGGCAGACACAGGTCGAGAGGGATGCAACTATAAGTCTTCTCCATGTATGAATGTGTCTGTGGCATCTATATTCATTCCAGATATATGTGTGTGTGTGTGTGTGTGTGTGTGTGTGTGTGTAAGGGACCGTGAAGGTGGTCCAGAGAATATTCCCTGCAGGGTCGCCTTCTCCTCGAAGGGTCGCTCGTCCACAGAGCCCAAATTGGAATATGGGTGACAGCCAGCGAGTTGATCGGCATGACCGAACCCTGGTTTGGGCACCATAGAACCAGGGAGCTAAAGTGTGAGAGAGAGAGAGAGAGAGAGAGAGAGAGAAAGAGGGAGAAACGGCTAAAATATTAATGATCAATGACTTCACAGGGTCATGCTCATCATCAGTGCTGTCCCCCTGGGGAAAGAAGGACGGAGAGAGGGATAGAGAGATGGGGACAGAGAGAGAGAGGAGTGAGGCGTCACTTTGACAATGTCCGCCCCTGCCTGCCGGTGCAATCTGACAGCTCCCCAGTGGGTCATTAGTGAGCATTACCTGAAGTCACACACTGCCTGCCCACCAGGCCATCCCAGTGCGAGCACTGTGTGTGACACGATCACTAACTACATGTGTGTGTGTTTGGATATGTATATATTTATGTGTGTTATGACAGGATATTGTGTTTATCGTATATTCATGAGGTCAAGATTAGGGCTAGGATTCATTCCAAAAAGAACGCTTCTTTCATTTCAGTATCGTTTCCTGAACAGCTGGGGCTTGGGTTGGGTCATTCAAAAGAAACGCATCCTACTTTTCTTGCAAAAAATGCATCTTACTTTTTTTGGGGGGGGTTTCACTTTTCACATTTTTGCAAATCTTATTAGGCTAAAATGTGTTGTTTTTTTTTTCTGTTTGTTTTTGACGTAAAAATCTGAGTGTGGTACACTCCTACTCGTTTTATACTGCCAACTACAGAGTCTGGTAATCAGAGGGGCGTGGCCAAACATCAGTGCTCTGGGAATTTTCATTATGTGTTCATGGACCTTGAGGGACCTGCCATGATGGTGATTAAGGTGTCATACTGGATACTGCAGTACTCGGTGTACAATATATGCAACACAGATGTAAGTGGCCTATAGTGGTACATACAGTGAACTACAGCCATGACCTAACTAGGTCAGGTTAAAAAAAAAAAAAAGTCACATTTTAGAACTATTATAATAATTCCAGGAACTAGTAAGCAATTTTTTGGACAATGCTACAGAAATGCACTTAAAAGTAATCTTTCAATTAATGTAATTTTTTACGTGTGATTTTGTGTTCATTTAAATTTCAGCTCATCTGTGAACATGAACTCTGTAGCGCTCAACACAGACATGCAAACACACATACACACACATATCACAGTGCTGAGGATCACAGATCACAGTGCCCAGGAAGAGAAGTTAGGTCTGACGCTGGAATTATTTCTCTTGGCAATGCTGCTATCTTTATGCATGGTCTTTATCCTTTACTCTATTGTTTGTATCTTTGTTTTCTCTATCCACATTTTTTAAATCCCTATCTTATCTCTTTTCATTTATTTTTGCTAGTTTATCTGAAGATATGCATTCTCCACCTTGTTTTCTCTGGTTTTGTTTTCTCTCTGTCTCTTTTTGTTGTTTTTTCTTGTTTGCGGCATCTAATGAACGCCGCGACACCCTACCATTTTCACAGTTGTACCCACAATGCAATTAAACCTAGCATGCAATTAGACAGAATTAAGTTTAATCTGTCAAAGGCCTTTATTTAAAATGCAGCTCCAGCTCACTTGGTACATTTCCATGTGCATTAGATCAACTGCAGTTATAACCTTATTCGGTTATTTCATGGAACTTATAGGTAAACATTGACTGATGTATGTCTGGATCCAGTACAATAGATGGCAATATGCCCCATTTCTGCTTGACCAACTACGTCACTGACCAAAACAAGCATTGAGTTGGACAGCTTTACCTCTTCATTTTACCTTTTCATTTCGTAAATGCTGATAGCTTTTCTTGTTTTCCCAAATGAAATGGACTAATCCCTAACCTTGCGGTTATAGTGCTTTCCCAAAGCAGACGTGATCACTTTCAGATCATAAGGGCGTCTGCTTCCTTCTGATAAATGCTGTAAATGTAAATGAATTGCACTGCGGCCTCCAACTGAACGTGTCCATGCTCCAATCGCATTTTATTGAAAGGTTACTATTGCCATGAATTTGCAAGTACCTTGACTGACAACACCCAAGCACAGCAGACTATGCGTGAGTAAAGTTCAGAGGCAGGGTTAAAGGATAACTAAAAGGCAGTAGGATTGTCTAACCATCCTAAGCAGCCACACTCTCACAAATGCAGACACACAAATACAGAAGGAATCCAGACTCCTTAATGTTGGCCTCAAACAGGTATTGTTTGCTCCCTCATGAAGAGTGTGGTTGTTGGGGGACAGGGACCATGCTAATGACCAGTCGCTTACAGATTCTCTGTCTCTGTGTTGCTGCCCATGTGCCAGTCACAACTCAGAAGTGACCAAGGCCTGTGCCACCCTCTTATCCCCAGCCCTGCAAACCGCCAAATGGCCAGCTGGCATGTCTGGTCAGGGGACATATTGTGCCACAGAATGTCCTTAGGTATACACGACCACGCTGGACATCAGTCAGCCGCTCACGGCCAATATTGTTAATGTTTGGATATTTCAGGGCCAGCACTGACTGCCAAAAAAGAAAGATGGATGATTAGGAGTAAAATGAGATGAGGCCTGGCTCACTTAGTGAACTCTATAACTGAATGTATGACATTTTGATAAAGTTTTTCCCCCCTCCATTCCGATGACCCACTCAAGACGAAGTGGATCAATCAGTTTAATAGAATGTTTAAGTGTAAATCTTGATACTTTCGTGATGAATATCACCCTGAAATCAGATTTATTCCCCATCTGCTTCCTTTTTGAGGGCAAACTAAGTGCAATCTGTTTTAATAGAGGCGTTTCCCTTAAACATTTTAATGCTCTTGCCCATTGCATCCCACTTTGTAACATCGAGTTGGAGGCAATCCGGAGGCTCATGTCTCTGCTCCTCCGGAGAACAGCAGCAGTTTTTGTGCGTACACAGATAACATGATTGATTTTTTTGCTTCCCCATGCTGACTTTTCCCCTGCAGTCTTTAGTGGGGATTCTTTCGCTGCGAGGCCCTGGGATGATAAGTGAAGCCATTAGGGCCAAAAAGGCAATCAGAGGGGATGCTGGCTGTGGGGTCGGGGTCGCGGTGGGAGCATTAACGTGTCATCCGCACTCTCATTCATCAGCTTTATTACCCACATTTGTTAGTTACAGATAGCTCAGGAAAAAAAAAAGCTTAAAAAAGAAGTCATATCTCTTTCTTTGCATCCTCGGAACTGTGTGCTGTCGCCCAGCAGATCGTCCTCTGGCACACTGCTCTCTCTTAAGCAAATAAATGTTGTTATTCTTTTTTATGTCTTTTTTTGATGGACTGTGGAAACGATCACTGGCCAGTAATTGGACATGGTTATGCCTGTTTGTTAAAGAGTGGCAATATCTTAAATCATAGAAATTGCGTAAAGAATAGAGACCTATTAACTCTTAATAAACTTTATACCTTTTCTAAATAACCATAAAGCAATACTATCACATTTATATGTCCATCATGTCCATGTTTTTAATATTATATGCATATCATTCCTACTATATGACTTAAACTTTAACTGTACTCACATCAATTTATTCTGTATGTTTTTTCAAA
Source organism: Denticeps clupeoides (assembly GCF_900700375.1). Lineage (NCBI taxonomy): Eukaryota > Metazoa > Chordata > Actinopteri > Clupeiformes > Denticipitidae > Denticeps > Denticeps clupeoides. Next base: position 20,971,195 of record NC_041710.1, read on the forward strand.
TCTAAAAAAGATGTAATACTCTTTAAATTTGTAAAAAAAAAAAGTGGAAAAAAGACAGGAACATCACTATAATGAGCCACTGAGCCATGCAAATGAAACATGACTGTGTGCTGGCAGAGGCACGTGGCTTATTTTAGCGCATTTGTGCAGGACCCCCCTAATCTAAGATTTATTGTCCATTAGTGAACTCAGAAAGTCATTACAGCTCATCCTGCTCCGGGCCTGACATTTTATTAGGACAAATATCCCCGCTGAGGATGGCTATGCGCTGAACTGCATGCGCCCGAAGAGTCACATGACACACGCCTCTGTTTACCCCCCTAACGTTCACCCCCCCAACTAAAAGCCTGCCACGGTTGAAGCACTGATATACAACACCAGTCCATTACCACACACACCCGCTCTCTCACTCGCTCACACACTCACATACGTGCACATGCCACTGAACTGCACGCAAACCATCATGTCACACCTGCTTCTAAAGCAGGTAAGGAGTTCATAGGCCACAGCTAATTAAGCACAATGGAATCTATCCAAATATATTTTACATTAGCTAGGCACATTAAATAAACCTATTAACATTCCTCACTTTCACCTCCAAACCACACACGCAAACATCATAAATAGTCCAATATGCAAATTACTTGAAGGTAGATAGCGCTTTAACAGCAATTTTTATAATCATTAATACTCTGACCACCAACTTTTGAGATCTAGGAATAGAAGTACAATGCTGATCAGTCATCTTCATTTGACAAATTTTGACATAATAACAGTGACACAACAGATTAGGACCAAACGTTTCTCCTTGCTTTCTCCTGCCCTGGACTACAGCACCGACCTTCTGTCTAATTAACACACCGCCAACAGCCATTTGCACAGAAGTCGCTTGCTGTTACCTCACTGTTTACAACTACATGGAAATGAATAGCTTTCTGCCTTTCACTAGGACAAGCATTTCCTTCATTTGATGTTTAATCTATAACATTTAAGACACTTTCATTAAACTGTTCTTAATAGGGATAAAGGACAATTATTTATATTTAACTCACTTCTTTTTCTCAACGTGTAGTGCATGAAAAAGCAGGTACAGTATTCTGGAGAATCCTGAGAGTCATTTCTGAAAAAGAAAGGGGGCACTAGGTGATGCCCCTGGAGTAAAAGGGACTCTGCATCTGCCCAAGAGTGTTGCTCTTTGGAAGCTGAGTTACTGTCCGTGTCATCCTTACTCTTCTCTCCTATTCTTCTCCATTTGGGTGGACACTTCACTTTATGAAACAATCCTTTCTGCTTCTCTTTACTGTAACTGTCTCTCTGTTTACCTGTTAACCTTTCCTTCTTTGCAGCCATGAAGATGGTTGCCATGAATATAAAAAGTGTGGGAAAAAAAAAAAAAAAAAAATTTCATTATGTTGATATTTTAAGTAAGTCATTTCAAATTTTTCCCATCTTTAATGTCACACATAACCTGTAAAATCCAATTGAAAAAACAAAACAAACAACAACAAAAACATATGGTTGCATATATTAATTAGAAAAACCTGACATTTTAACAGGGGTGTTTACACTTTTAAAATCCATTATATAAATATAAATGTGTCATGAAAGTTCCTGTCATTTACAGCACACAGAAACATTTTATATTAAGTCATTGAAATAAAAGATGACTTATGCATGGTTTAACAGAAGTACAAGTTTCTTCATTTAAAAGTAAGGATTTTGAAAAAAAATAATATTTGGATCCATTTTATTGGAGTATGTACCCCACTATTGTTTGCTGTGTGCCTGTCACAACACGAAGGAAGGGAAGGACCCAGGCACAAGAGGAGATTTAAAAAAATAAGGTTTATTGAATTACAGGACGAACAAACATATAGGGCTCTGGAAGTGGAAACAGGAAAAGGCAAGGCTTGCTCTCACAGGGACCCTCCACACTTTTACCACATCTGAAATGTCACAACACATCAACACCATTAATGCACACACCAAGACATCAAGACTCCTGAGTTTCAGGGCCGGCTCTATGCTGGGACAAGACGAAGCAAACATCCTGCCCCTTAATTCAAACATTTAAAAGTTGAGAAAGAAAACAATAGATTACCCACAAACTGAATATGTACTAGATCTACTATATTATCTGAAAAATCCGCTGGAAAAGGCACAAATTAGATGACAGGTTTCCCATCTTATCATCTAATTCCCTCTATTCTCTGTTTTTGAGACACTCACCCTTCGCAGCTAAACATCCAATCTTGGTTCGTTCAGATGTGAAAGAAACAAGCAACCTTTTTAATGTGGTCTCACCTACCTATCATTACTGGAACAACAGGGAGAAAGAAATTTTGTATTGATAAATAAAATAGTTATTTATTTTAAGAAAGTGTAGCCATATGCACTGCCAAAATGGCCAAAACACCAAATAGCCAAAAACAAATGGCCAAAACTGATGTGTTCATATTGCTCATGTGGTGTGAGCAATCAGGTCATTTCCGAGCATCAAACTGTACAGTGTCCGCACATATATCGTGAGCTTTTTTATTCTCGCATGCGATTTATTCCTTAGGTGTTTACCCAACCATGAAAAAACACTCAGTGTATGACCAGGTCAAGCAGCGAATCTTAGCGACTGGCGAGAAAATTAACAACTAAAACAATACATCTATATTTGTACAGTCAATGGGTGACTAGTCCATTGTTCTTCTCCCAGTTTCAGTCTCTTAGAGAAGTGTTCCTTTCTCGATCGCACAAGCACCGCTGTCAGCCTGTCTGTTGCATAGAACCAACTGGAGGACCCAGACACAAAGTAAAGCTTGTTCACTTTCCACTAAAGCAGCTCACAAAGAGAAAGTATTTTTTCAACTATTTAGTTTTGTTAATATTGGAAATAGTGTTGTTGTGTGTGTTAGTATTAAGAGTTTGAATATATTTGATAAAGGCCATCCAAGGTAAAAGTTATTTATATATAATATAAAAATAAAAAAATATGACAGGTTTTAGAGTACAGGCCTGACAAAGAGCAATCCAGAAAAAACACCACAACTTTTGTTGCAACTTTTCACTAAAGCATTTTAGAGTCGCATTTAAACACAAAATCCTGAAAAATCCAGATATTAAATAAATAAATAAACAAATAAATACAACCAGTACTTGCAACCAATACTTCTTGCAGTTTCAGCAACAGCTGACATGAAACAAATGAAATTGCAGTTTAATGCACTTGAAAATAGTGATAATAGATGCCCACTATAGACTAGTCCATCCAAGGGCATTGAAAGGAAATGTGGACACCACCTCCAATAAAACCCAATTTAAATAAATAAAACATCCAGTAACCTACTGGTGTCTGAACAGAGCTTTGGCTCCCTGGATAGTAAGTTTAAGTGGCGAATGTCTGGATGGTCTTGCAATTGCATGGAGTCAGATGTAGCAAAACAGCCCTGAAACCTTCCTGCATATGTATGGTGTTCTTTTTTTGTGTGAAAGCTTAATGTTTGATGTTTGAACATAGAGCTGATGTGACTTACGATCCTGTAATTGTCTGACTCAAGCTGCAAGGGATCAACAAATACACAATTTTGTCCTCATCTGCATATGAGTATGTGAGCCAGAACAATTCTGTCCAAATGCAGGAATGGGCTTCACACATTTTTTTTTTTAATGAAGGTGTTTGTTGGACCCATAAGAAACTAAAATGATGAAAAAAGGCCACACTTTGCATAGAGTATTTTTTTTCTCAATTGCACAGCATGATTAAGAATTTATGCACCACCTTTACACATTGCTCTCTTCTTTGTATTCTTGTGAACTCCTTGTTTGTCTTGTTGGTCTAATTCTACTCTGTTTACAGTGCCACTGTTTGCCAATAGGCCGGGGTTTTCCTTGCAATCAAAAGCCATCTGCCTTGGTTGCTCTGTGCACAATCCAGACTGCATACCTCATTGCTTGGGGCACTCTAGTTTTCCCCCTTTGCCCCGACTTCGCTGGTGCCACTGCTCCGCTCTGCTCCCTACTCACCTCTCGCACACACACTCATGCCTCTGTATGCCACAATCCCAGCATGCTCAAGTGGGCCAAAGAGCATGCTCTCACATTCATCGCAGCAGGGGACTTGACCTCACTAATTGCCCTGGACCCCGAGTGGAGGGCCGCTCTCAAGAGCAAGTTAACAAGAAATGGCAATTACCCAATGAGTGTTGCCGGGTGTAAAAGAAAATTGGCCAAATCTCTTAAAATGTAGATTTCATGCTTTTCCAACTTCTTTTCTTGCTATATTTTTTCGACAGGCATCTAATGAGAAGGTGCATGCTAGTGCTGCATGACTAATCTAATCGCAATCTCAATGTCAGCCTGCACTATTATGTAGTTGCACACTGCTGAGATTTTTTTTTAAGTGCATGTTTTGACACAACAATTCATTTTCTCACCAAATTTCTGTTCTGCTAGAAAATGATGATCAAACAAAGGTAGTTTCAACTCTCAATTCTCTGTTCTTTTAGATCAGATGTGAGAGTAGTGCAACAGAGTGGCCTGTTTCTGTGAAACATTTCTGTGAGACATTTAGTAAAGGAGAGATGCTGTAATTACCTCAGACAGTGTGGTATCAATATGTAACACAAAAAACGCAGTAGACAACTAGTGGACATTTATTGCTACTTTCAGGCCTCTGTGACATCAGAACCAACTGGACGTCCAAATAAGCAGCAGAGCCACTGATGTTTTTGGCTCCTGAAACAGTATTGGGAAACTCTGGTATAAGGGTTGAAAAATTTGTTGTTATCTGGTCAACAGTAATCAGGAAATCCCTTGAGACCCTACCCTGGAAAGAAGCCCAGCACACACCACCCGTATTCTTTCTTCAGCATCTGCAGATTGGAGGAATTCCACCAGAGAGGCAAAAAAAAAGGTTCATACTTGCTTAGCCATCTGTCAATATGTGTTCTCTTCTCTTCGTATATATACTTTATATGTGATCTGCTTTAGGATAATGACCAACCAGTGCTTCTTCACCGGCCAAGCTTATGCTAATTAGCTGCCATGAGGTCATGTGCTCTTTGTACGAGCACGTCGCCTGTCCAGAGGTGAAGACATTATGCTTTTTTTCCAATTATAGAGCCCCTGCAGCACGTGTAGCCTCTCAGCCCCACAGTGCCAGCTCCTGCAATAGGTTGTCAATTATAAAGCCTGTCAAATGTCAGTGTCACTCTGTGGCCCTGATGCTTTTGTACTTCCTAAAGTGATTCCATCATAAGGCATGTATCCTAATGACAGTGTAAAACCGAGCAGGTGAAGACCTACAGCTGGCTCTCATGTGCCTGATACATGTGCATTATAGAGGGAAAGTGACAGGCAGTAATGGCACTGGCATAATTGGTGTGGGTTGCTATCTTCTTAACGTCGTGAGACCAACATCCATCCGCCGTTAATGCGGCCTGATTGAATGGCGGCACGGTTTGACGTGACACTCTGTGTTTTTTTTTTTCTAGTTTCTGATGGCCTTTTTGATCTTGACCATAATAAGTCAAGCTTAGGCTTTTCAGCATTTTGGTGTTTGAATGTGTGTGTGTGCTTTTGATTATGCTCTCCTGAGCACAAGTCAGAAGTTTAGACTGTCAGAGATTAAGTCTCCTTCAGAATATGGAGGAGCCACACAAGCTTGCAGTGGGACGGCGAGCTCACGCTGTTGACTTGTGCATTGTCCGTTTCGCCAAAGCCGGGGCTATTATGTGTAATCCGCTGTGTTGTCATTGATTCTCACCAGCGCCCGTGGGCACTGCAACGTGACGAGGATGTCTCCTGTCCCACGCGCACACTGCGGCTCTGATCCGCAGGAGGCGAACGCCATCCATCTGCGACGAAAACAGAAATCCCCCCATCACACACAAGTCAAATTATCAGCCATATCAAGGGGCTTTCTGTCAGATAATGTCGTGTTGCAGGGGCTCCGGGTGCCAGACGCAGACCCATGAAAGGATTCCAGTCCCTTCAGAGTTGGATGGATGAGGATGAGTTGCAGTAAGTTCTTCCCATCACTCCCTCCCTCCCTCCCATTTCTCCTCCTCTTTTGATCCCTCTACTGATTAAAATTTTTTCATCCTCTTCAAGAAGAGGATGTACGCCTGAAGTCTTTCTGTCTGCTCTGTATAAAAGGGCATGCTGGACTGTGGACACCTGCAGGAAGTGACAATGTTCCCTGTATATTCTGAAACACATGAAAGTGTTGAAACTGACTGCTGTCAGTGACACACTGACACTACATAATAATATTACACCATACATTACAGATTAAATTGAAATTAGTAGCCTATCTGGCACCAAAGCTGAACTTCACTTTTTCAAATTTTCCGCAATTTTTTATTAACCTGTCTAGGTCTCTGTTTTATGTCTTTTTGGATGCTTATGTGCCTCTGGACTGGATTTCTTTTTTTTAAAAAAGGCTTTATCTATTCTGATGGGCAGTGGTTGGCCTAACGGGTCAGAAGTGGACTCATAGTCAGTTTGAATCCCAAATGCCAAGGAGCCACTGAGCAAAGCACCGTCCCCACACACTGCTCCCAAAGTGCCTTTCATGGCTGCCCACTGCTCACCAAGGCCATGGGTAAAAGCAGTGGACACATTTCGTTGTGTGCACCATAAGTTGTGCTTTCACAATGACAATTACTTTCACTGTTTGTTTGGACTATGTAGGACTAATTTTTTTCCTTTTCATCTAATGAAATTTGGTTCAGGATCTTTTTTTAGTTCTGCAACTGAAATAACTTTAAATAAATATATAAATAAATTACATTAATAATTACATCTGAGCAATCGATGAACAAAAGAGCCATGTGGCTAATTTTCCTCCTTCCCCACTTAACATATCATGTGTTGCTTACTTACCACCTTTTCCAGGTAAAAGAATAAACATTTATCCTTATTACTGGTCCATACGGTAAAATGACTTCACTGTACTGTAAAACATGGTCTTTGTGCAGTAAATTCTAGAGAGAGTAATTCTCTTTTTCATCCTACAGCACAAGTCAGAGACTCAATTTGACTCATACACAAGAGAAATATGGATCATAGCTTTATTAACATTTGTGTTAACCAGTGCATACATTTCTTTCCTGCTATAAAGTTGATTTTACATTTAAGACATTATTTATCACAACTCTCTCCAGAACAAACACATAAAACAGAAGCAAAAAAAAGCTCCTCACAGAAAAAAAAAGTAACCATAGCTGTTGTTTGTTTAATGTGTTTTTTATTTTTTTTACAGCAGTTTAAAATATTCATTAGCTCTTTTAAACTAAGCTGTCTAATGTATGTTTATGAGTACATTGATTTTTTTTACTTTACTGACAGCTAAAATATCAGGTGTGACAGAAGTACATTTTTTTAAAGTTTAGCCAGAATTTTGGAAAACGCCACATTTTGTGTGTTGTGTGAAGATTATCTTCAGTGGAGCTTGGACACAGTAGAGCTGTACTTGACACGGATTGGCCTCCATTATCTGTGTTCCTCTTTTGTTGTTTTGTTGTCTGTGAATACAAAACACAACTAACAGTACAACTGTACGTACAACTGGCCTATTACTGGTGTTACTCACCAGTCAATAATCATCACTGGTTTCATATTTAGCTATGTTTGATTTTGTATTTGAAGTATAATAATTTAATCACTTGAGGAATATAGTCTTCTAAGAAAGCACAACTAGCACACACACACACACATGCCTGATTTAAATAAGGAATTAGAGAATGTTCTGCTACAGTTGCTGCATTACCATTAGTCTCTTAAATATTCTGAATGCTTTCAAGAGTTCGGCTTTGGAGTGACACACACCTTCCAGGGTGAAAACGCTCAAGCTGAGCGCTCCAACTACCTGACTCCAGCAAGATAAAAAAAAAAAGTCAGCTTTCCCTCATGTATTATTGGGTGCGTGGCCACAGGCTGCTGTGATGTTTAAACCATTTAGCTGCCTGATGGTGGATATGCATCAGTGAGTGGATTTCATTTCACCTTTGGAACGGCGAGGATGCCCTGGTAACGCTCACCTGTACGTGCGCGCCTGTCTGTGTGTGTGTGTGTGTGTGTGTGTGTGTACATGTGGGCATTAAGCCACAGGATCACTCATGCTTGGCTGACATGTTCAGGTTGAGATATCGAGCTCAAAGGGGGCATGCGGCGTAATTGTTTCAAAGTTTATTCCGAGGGTGTGGGTGCAAAGTGAAATCTGCTTATTTTTCAGGTTTTCCACCTGACTGCACTTTTCACACAGTTGTTTCTATTTTTCATAGACAGAAGGTGAAGGAACCAAGGTTTTATTTTTATTTATTTTATTTTTAGCTCACGTGCACTATTTTTTACAATAGCAATTTGGCTTTCATATGTTTTAAAAAGCAAAGTCAAATATATATATTTTTATTTATTATTTCTTTGTTTAAAAAAAAAAGAATAAAATCATCCCCACCAGCATGCCACTTTCATCCAAAGCCGCCACACTTTATTATCCCATAATAATCCCTGCTGCCATCTTATGAGTCCGAAAGCATCACCGTGCTGGCACACGGTGTGCCAAACTGAGGCCGAATTAAACACACTTCCCACCCCCACACCCCCCGAGTCTCAGTGGGGCGATTTTGTGAACGTGAACGTGAACTCATTAACAGCAACAACAAACGGCACCTCTGCTTTTATTTGCCTATTGTTGCTCCTCTTGGAGTGCAAGGGTGTCAGGGAGGGCGGCGGGTGACGGATTTCATCCGTGTCCCGGCACTCATGCTGCCCCGGCTGGGCAGGAAAGGTCATTGTTGGTGGTGAAGGGGACGAGGACCGTCTTGGGGTAATTGGTGCTACCGTGTCTGTTGATCGCAGCGACCCAGGCAGGCTCCTGTCACGAGGCAGCGAAGACGGGCTAGGGGGCTGTGCTGGGCACCAGAGGAACCAACCAGTGACCATGACTGCTCCCCTCTCTGTGTCAGGCACCATCAGATTCCAGTGGCCTGCATATTTTTTACTTAGTTACACTCGGACAGTGAAGCCCCTGGAATTACCACACTGGTTAACGTATCCGTTTTAATTGCTTCTTATTTTTAACACTCCCCTGCGGTGTAACAATTCTGTAGAAGCGTACTGAAATATGACAGAGGAAACAACCAAACTGAGAAGAATTAGGTAGAACCTCCTTTTGTGTACTATGTCTTCACCAAATATAGAAGCAGCATTACATCCTGTAGCTACTGTACATCTCATAATGCTCATTTTCCAATTTGCCTTCAGGCCAACAAAGATACAAATGCTATAATCGTACGCTGTTTTTTGTGATGTGTTTATGGAACAGATATCGGATTTCAAGAACTGCAGATAATACATAACACATGCTACAATACAATTTTTTGTGTCTACTAGCCCCAGATAGAATGTGGGAAGTTTAACTTAACCATTTTTAGATTTTTTACATAAAATATTATAAGGATAGCAGGACCTTGCATTTAAACATCTCCAAAATTGTGTGCAAGATGCAGCAGGACATTCCAGAAAGGTCATTATTGTACTAGCAGTGTATGTGTGTACGTCCAGAGAAAGCACAATTCTTGTAATAGCAGTATCTGTTTGGACTGTACGAGATGGCTGTCAGCCTTGAATAATGTCCCTCTGCCCAGGCTGCAGCCCCCCTGGGGGGGTCAAGCAGTAATAAGGGCCTGGAACAGTAACTCAAAGCGGTCTGGTGTCCGTGATGCCTGCTCCTTACTGAGAGGATGATGTGTGTTTGTGTTTTGTGTTTTGTGTTTTTCAGTTGGGGACCTTAAGCCAGTCCCCACTAGGAAAATGCTTATTTAGGAAATTTGATATTAATAAAAAAAGACAGGATAGTGAGGTTAAGTTTAAAAGTGAGGAGAGGTTTTGAAGAATTTCACCACATATTGGTGATTACACATTTATCATATCATATTAACTATTTATATGTGTGCATTTACAAATGTGCAAGAAATGCAAATCCAAGGCCATTTAAATCTCTTGTGCATTTTCCTAGTTTTTGTATCTTTGCAAACTCTGATTGGTAGTATTTGTTCTTTAAATTTCATTAATTATTCTAATTAAAACCCCAATAGCATTACATTCCGCCTGTGTGTGTAGAATGAGGTTCGGGTTTTCATGTTTCGGTGCATTGTCTATGATACTTTTAGATTCCAGAGAAGAGAAAAGGCCATGTTGGCTCCTGTGTCTGAATGGTCAAGTGAAGGCTCTGGCAGAAATGCAAGATCTGGGAATGTCAGTTTTCTTTAATGACATGGTAATACCAGCGGATTGCATCAGACCCAGCTTTCACTTCATAGTCATGGCCAGGAATTCTGTGCCCTATGAAAGGATCCGATTGGTGGGCTTGGTTTTACAAATACCTCAGGTGAGAATAATGACAGTCCAGATATTTTGAGTCTCCAATGTAACGTAGCGCCCTGACTCATTATTGCCCCTATCCCTGCTCGTCTAATGGCAGTCCGCCTGCACATCAGCCTCTAGAACCCTTCAGAACTTTTTTCACCCCTCTGGAGATGCTTCAGTGACAAGGGATTATTGCTTCAGCAGCCAGTTGTGGTGTTGATGGAAGTGTTGGAGGTTAGGCCTGGGCCAGTGGGCAGTCATTCAAGTGAGGTGGTTTGCTGGGTTGGATGCAGACGGGGGGGAAGAAAAAGTGATTATTGCACTCGAGTGCCTCCTGGCTCCACCATCACTGAGCCCATTCACCATTCTGAGCGATCATATCCCAGCTCCCACCCAATACCCATTCCATTAAACACTGTTATACAAATGCTGCAAGGGCTTTCGCCGGCCACTGCTTAAGACATAAATGGCCGGTGAATTTTGAATGAATGTCGGAATGGATTGTAGCACGGTTTCAAAAAAATTAATCATTAGATTCATTAAAGTTTGCTGTAGGGGTTTTTTACTATGTCCACAGGGACGGTTTTACCTGGAAAATTGATTCAAGTTTTACACACGGACATAAAACTCTCAGACATGAAATAAGTAGATCCATTTGCACGATTTAGTTATTTCTGAAGGTGGTATATTATCAGTGCAGTCTGCCATTTGGGAATGCAGCTGCTCTTATAGAAATTCAGGAGGAGATACTGACGTGAGGAATTCCTCATAGACTAATTTATGCTGCATGCAGATTTGACGGGAAAATGTTTAGCTGAATATTATTGTCTGTGGGGTTTGTGCATCACAGCCCGACACTAATTTTGGAGCGGAGGTGAAAACCGTGTTGTCGTACGTGTCATACGTTTTACAGACTTTAGCCTGACGTTGGTTCCCCCGCCCCATGTCTTCTCAAACTCTGTACTCTTTCAGTACTTATTTTTCCAGACACCCGCCTCTCTGAGGTGTGACCGTTTCATCTCACTGCTTGTATCTTATGTATAAGCAAACACTAATTTCCTCGGCATCATGCCTGCAGACTGCTTTGAGAAGCAGACCGCATCACCCAGGAGCATCCGTAAACCCATCTCAAATTATATTCTGTTATCATTTTTTTAAATACATGCATGTTTTTTTTTCTGGCTGTGTATTAGCCCCAGCGGCCGTTTCACAATCTGTTTGTTTGATAAGGGCCCAGTCCAGGGTGAATGAGGGTGCGAACGGGAGATCACTAGAGGGCAGTGTTATCAGTAGGGGATGATTAAAGAGGCCGGGCTAACGTGTGATTAAGAAATATCCGATAATAAGGCCACTCAGAAGGACATGTGCTCCATCACTCAAAGATTATAGCTGCAGAGCGTGGTAACAGTGGTTACAAAGGACCAATTTCCATAGATCATTAAAAAACAAACACCAAAAGTCAGGGGAAAAGCATTGTGTTATAAATTTGTGAGCTTTTTCAAACAATTCCCTACCTCCTCAAATAATAACAAAAGGAGGACTATTGCTCAAACAATACATTATCACCCATGCAAAATTTTGGAAATAAAAGCTTTGGGGAGGTTGCTCACTTGTGCGCTTGTGCAGAGTAAAATATGGTTGTACTTATATAGGGTTGTAGGATAGATTATTCTATTTCCTGGCAGGGATAATATCTGCTCTCTTGTGCAGTAATGAGAGGCAGATAAAGAGGTCATTCATTCATCCATAATAATTATCTCTGCTTTGTTTTGCTTAAATTTTTTTTCCCCCTCGTCCCATTGAAATTGTATTAAGGGAATAATTTAGACGTTAAATTCAATAGAAACGGCATCCATTTGTCTTGGCAATCATTAGTGCTAATACATCTGCCGCATTTGCTTAGAATTTTTCATTTCCGAGAGAAAATAATTCCCCTTTTATAAGGTAAAGATGTGAATGTAGACTGCATCCTTCTTCAAGGCTCCCTTACTTTTTACACATTACAGAACTTCTTACAGTTTTACTATTCACTTGATTTTTTCTTAGAAGTTTTAATACATAATTCTCTATTTTAACACGTTTTAATTTATTTACTAGCCACTTCATAAAAATCTATTCTTTTTTGTTATTTTCTAATAGGTTAGCAAAAAAATATTATTGGCATCAACAGAAGTTCATTATACTGAAAGCAGCAGAGAAAAATCTCTGGCACTTCAAAGCTAAAACCTTTACAAAGCAGCACAGGGCATCCCTTCTTCAATATGCTCTCAGTGTGCTGCACAGGAAGTTCTAATTAAATTAACCAAGAGTTCTTGCACTGAGTCTTGCGTTTTTTTTTTACATTCCAATGACTAAAATATGACACTTTTTAAAAAACACCAGTTGATATGTGTGAATAGTATGAATAAACACCTATGAATACAGACACATTTTGATAGAATATTAAATAATTATGAATAAACAAATAATGATTAATACAGGTCTCAGACCACAAACTGGCCATCATACTGAGACAACAGAGAAACTAATTAATATTTATTATTTATTGAGCTTCATTCTGTCATATCTTCAAATTTTTGTGTCTATGAGGCTTGCAGTTAAATTGCAGGATGCGTTCTCAGGTTGCATTTTGAAATGGCTGTCGTGTCTATTTAGCTGTGTGAATTTCTTCTTTTTCAGTCTTTTTATTTTTGTTTAGTTTTTAACTGTAATTTATTGTGGCAGTGGCTTCTCGCTCCCCTGGCTGGATGTGGTTTATGTGCCATTGTCCTCTCGGCCCTGACTCTGTGTCTCCATTCAGGGTACGATCTGATTACCATCTCTAACGTGCCGTAAAAAAGCGGACGGATGAGCCAGGAAGCATTGATTTGATGTAGGATCCCCATGAGCTGCATTTTTTTTTCACCATCACATCCGTTAATTTAAGAAATAACACGCTCTCTCTCAATAAAGGTCCCATTTTATCTATTTATTTTAGCTCTGTTTTTTCCCTCTGCCCTCCCTCATACTGCTTTGACTTCTGCTTTTTTTACTTTTTTCCCCCCTTACTCTTATTTAGTCCATATGAATCCAACTGCTTTGCCCTAATATTAATAACAACAACAGCAATAACTGCAACAATAATAATAGTTTAAATTACAATACCATCACCACTGGATCAGTGCTGTATATTTTGATCAAATGGAAGAGTGTGTCAAAGAATAGACAGGCATGACGTGTCTGCAAAATGATAAATGTTGCCACAAGTCTAACCCACTGTAAAACCCCACCCAAGCACATACTCTACTCCCACATCATTTTTAATTAGCAACGTGATTGATATGCCGTCAGGCCTGAAATACTGTAGCCTTGGTGTGTATTGAGACGTTTTTTTTTTTTGGTGTTCTGTGCGCCCTCTTGACTCATATTCAAGTGACCTTCAAGCTAATGGGGATTGCACAAACAGTAAAACCACCTACTGTATCTTCAAAGGCTTTCACAGACTAAATCATTCAGCATTCTAAATTATTGGGTGAATTAGAATGATAACGAAGTACCAGCAGAAGTGTTTACAAATTATATATCAGGACAAGGAGTGTAAAGGAGAAGACCAATTAGTCTCTTCCTTATACTCGGCAGTGGGTGTGGAGGACCAGGGTTGTTATGGTCATGGTGGCAGTGCTTTATTTGCTATTTATATGTTAATGTACAAAGCTCAAAATATAACACACACATTTTTTTTTGACAATGAGGAATTTAAAAATTTTCCAAAATGGCAAGCATTACTGGAAAACTACATTCTGGCCTATCATCTTCACATTGCTGATTTTCTTTTCACAGCTCTAAACATTTTCATGCGTTAAGCATTATTTCATGCAGAACTGCATAGTCTGAAGTCAGTGATTGTGGTCTGCAGTTCCCTTTTTAGTATTCATAGCTACTTTAAACTGTACTCTAAATTGGTGGATTTTTTAAAAAAATTGTACAGATATAACATACAACATATCATAAATTATTTATAATTCAAAATTATTTATAATTTATCATCGCTTATTTATATTCTGGTTACATGTTACACACAACCCGAGCCATACGTATCTTCCCTGAAGGGAAAAAAAAAAATCCTCTCCACCAATGCAGTCCAAACACACCCACAATGGCTTAAGTATTTAAGTTGTGTCTGGGTGGTAAGAAGTCCAGCTCCTCTCAGGCAAGTCATGCAGTAAGCAGAGGAAAGTTCTGGAAAGTCTGGGTAAGTGTCAAGCATAATTACACTGCACATGCATAAGTACAATATTCACAGACACACACCTGTCCACACACACACTCACACACACATGCATGTCCACATGCACAAGTCTCCCAGTTGCGTTTGCACCTCTAAGGGCAGTAGTTAAGGTGGTGGGGCTTTCAGTGAGATTCACGTCCCATTCGCTATAAGAAGGCGTGCGTTTGCGTTTGTGTGTATGTGTGTGTGTGTGTGTGTGTGTGTGTGTGAGAGAGAGAGAGAGAGAGAGAGAGAGAAAGGGAGAGGAGCTGTCAGTGACACCATCAGAAGTGTGGGTAATGAACTGGTTGGAGAGTGACAGGCCCAGTTTGGAGCAAAAATGGGAGAAGAGTGAAGGTGCTCCGCAGATGACATGGGGCCTGCCGGCTCTCACTCGCTGCCACTGACAGTAGCTGGACGTCTCCTGGCTCCCAGGCACTCGGAGTGGTGACATCCCCACTGCGAGGAGGACTTTGGAGTTCAGAGGACCCCCCATCGCCTGTTTCAGCCTGTGCTTTAGCTGACGCGAGGAAGAGGAAAAGGGGAGGTGAGGAAGGAGGAGAAGGCTGGCGGAGAGGTGATCTAGCCTGACAGGATTCCACTGGGATGGTGCAGTTGGATAGGGAAAGGTGGTTAGATTGATGAGTGCAGGCTTTGTGAGGTGGGAGCAAGTCTGAAAGAAAAAAAAAAAAAAAAACACTTCAGTTGTGCCGATGACAGCCGGGCGGGACAGTGCCAGGCGAAGCTGTTGAGTGTGTCACTAATAGGAAATCAACAAAAGCCAGTAAGGGAAGTCAGAAACACCCCACACCCCCTCTCAATCCACCCGCCCTCCGCCCACCCTTGCCTTCACAGTGTAAGTGACCGGGATCCGGAATCCTGCCTCCTCCATGTAATTTTAATCATTAAACCCCAGGCTAAAACAGAACTGTCCACTTAAATAACCCCTGATGTGCGCTTCCAGTAACAACTAGCAGATAATTGCCTGGTGAACCCTCCCGTTATTTGTTTATTTTATTTTTTTTATTAACGGATAGAGAAAGTAGGTAAAAAAAAAAGCGCTACTGGACCGTTCTTAAGTGTGTATGAGAATATCAGCACAGTACATTCAGTAAATCTAAACTCACAAACACACCCTGTCTGTCCTAAAATAGCAATTACCACTGAGACAATTACCATCTCTAATCACAAGATTGACATCAGACTGTAGAGGTCATTTTTTAACTCATTGTTTTTATTTAGCCATTCTTTTTTCTTCCTATCGTAATTAATCCTAGCATGGTTCGATAACAGAGTTTTGAAGAATTAGCACTGGGAGGTTAAAATAACTCTGAAAGTAAAACCCCGCGTTGCATCACATCTCCGTTTTTTTTGTTTTTTTTTTAGTGCCCGGTGCAGGGATTCAAGCCCATTTTTTATTTTACTGCCACAAGAATTGATCTGCGGACACTGGAGTCAGTGAGCTGCTTGTAAATTATTCAGCCGCTGCACAACTTTCACTGGAGAATAAACCGTGTAAGTCTCTTTCTTATGAGGGCTCAGTTGAGAAATACACCCCACTATACACACACACACACACACACACACAAATGCAAACACACACAAAGTCTCTGGCTGGCATCCACCAGGGGAGAGCAGGTCCATGATGCGGTCAAACAGAATAACATATGACCCTGAGGGAAGGCCAGAGGCAATTCTGTACCTGCCGGCTGGCTCTTCCTCCAACATACACACACACACAAACACACACACACCAACAAATATCTGTGCTAATGTCTTCACACCTGGACCCAAACACACATTCCCCGAACATGAGCGCACAAACACCCCTCCTTTGCATATTAGATGTGTTACAGGAACATACTGCTCGTCGAGTGATCAATAAAAGGCTATAAATAATACCTGAATCCCTGCTTTTTATCTCTGTCTCCAAACGCGTGCGGGCAACAGGCAAACGGCAGGAATCAAAAAACCCCTGTGATACCACGCCAACGAGTTATTAAAATCAGCAGACCTGCCCTACAGCAGAACACAAACAAGCATCTGAAAGCAGACAGAGATCACAGGCGAGCGTCTAACCCCCTTTCAGCACAACTGTCTCCCTTTGTTAACAAGCCCACGTCCGCCGCGCCTGTTACCGTTGCACGTCCGCCAATTAGTTCCACCCACCATTGCCCGTGTGTATAATTTTTTTATATATATTCAAAACATCATGCTTCCATAGATTGCTGTTACTGTGTTTAAATGTGCTTAGTGTCTGCATCTGGTATTATGGCCATTGTGACGTCCGCACATTCATCTCCGGTTCCATCATAACAAAGAGCAAACAGAGCAGCTTTTGTCATCTTATATGTCCGAGCGCAAGTTAGCAGCCCATTAATGTGACGTTTCTATAAAGAGCGCGACCTCATTCTGTGCGGACCGCTCCTGAAATGAAAGTTAAATAGCAGCTAAATCATTTGCATGACTTTTGGTGTCATTAAGGAAAATGTTAAAAATCCTATTTTATTCATAGCATATTTTTTGTTTCGTTCCTGCATATTCTACTGTTCAGAGGTTAAGGGTGATGTGGTTTAGGGTAAACTGTTTTGTGAAAATGTCGAAAACAACTTTATCAGCAAAAGTCACTAATTAAACACTTTTTAAAATTATCCTAGTAAAGCTGAAAGCAATGAAACTGGCCTTCACACTTAGAGCTTCGACAAATGTGAGTATGTAATTTAAAATATAGAATAAAAAGGAGATATGTGATTTTTATATATAAATACAAATATATAAATACACACACACACACACACACACACACACACACACACACACACACACACACAGGAATATGGATAGTGAATACTCTTCTGGGGTGGCCATTAATGGACAGAAGTTCACATAACCAGTGGAAAAACCAGAGCAGCTTGTTGCTGTTTTTTTTCGGTGGGGACAGGACGTGTCTTTGCAGGGCTGCTTCATGATCCATTCCCAAACTCTCCAGATCCGTTTTGGACTCTAACAGGTGTGGGTCCAGACGTCCGGCATGGTCAGTGCCGCGGGCGTGCTTGTGTTTGTCGCCGGCAGCCATATCCTAATGCGGGCCAGTTTTGTGGGATCACAGAGAAGATCCCCTAATTAAGGCTTGGGGGAGGGAGCACCAGCCAGAAGCTGATGTAAGGGAGCGGGAGAAACTTCTCTCAGCAATCATGCTGCTGCATTTTGGGTCAGGAGGCAGGGAGGTGAGCAAGAGGCAGGGCATTTAGGGGTAAAAAAATATGCAGTGTTTAGTATATTTGCATTGTTTTGGGGACTGCACTGCTGAATTATTCATGATGTGTTATGCTTTATTGATCTGCTGTTTAGAGATGACATCTGATTAGCTCAGAAGATGGGCTGGTTTGCAGAGCCAAACTGGTAAAAGGCTTGGGAATGCGGTAAAATCACTCACTAAAGTATCTTTCTTGAAATTAAAAGCTTTAATTTTAATCAGTGCTATATGCATACTTTCTTTGTGCCTCTATGCATGCATTTTTTCACGATCATATGCACATTCAGCATGTAGTAAAAGAAAAAGGGCCCATCACTCTGTTTTCTATCCCCAAGAAGTGAATATAAATTCTATCTTCACACCGTGAGCCACTGTCCTCACCTCTGCCCTCTCCCTTTCTTCCCTTTCTGCTTTTTTGAAAATGAATGTTTGGCCACGGCACTCTTCCAGCTACAATCGTTTAATCATGTGCATTACCATGAGCTCGCCAGAGGCCCTTTTCTTTATTCCTCCTCCTTTCTTATTTCCTTTCCTCTGTCCTCCTTTCGTTCTCTCTCAGCTGCTTCTTTTTTTCTGTTCACTGCACCTTTCACCCTCTCCCCTCGTTCCGCTCTCATTTTCACTCCTCGGCTCTACTCAATTTTTCTGGCTTCAGCAGCTAAAAAGGAGATTTTCTGTCATTGGTGGAGCAGTATTTGGGGTGTGTGGCCCGGCAGTAATTGTCATACGGCGCATCATCTGCTTAATCTAGCACCGCTGACAAATTAGCAGCCTCTTCCCACGGCACTTGCAGAAGTCCTCTACACAAGTACTCTCTCTTCCAGTAAACTTCAGCACTCAAATAGTGATGTTCTATACAAATTTCTTGTGTCTTTATGGATATTTTCTAGGGTTGTGGAATTAAAAAACACACCCATTCAAAATCAATTAATGTTAGTGGAACCAATACAAAGCACCTATTAAAAACGAGGAAAAAATGTTTTCCAAGGCACTATTCCTGTCTAAAGGTCACATTGTCATTTTATTTTGGAAGACACACAGACACTTTCATGTTCAGCTATGGAATCATTATAGTGTTTGGGATCAATAATTTAAATAACAGGCAACATGTGCCATCGTTTACATACATTAACGCATTAAAAAGTATTAATCTTACACAAAGGAATCAACCCCATGATATACACACTTCACCATCTGCTAATGTATTCAGGTAGATTTCATTATTGTCTGCCCGTTTATTATGTTGTAATAAATCATGTTAAGACTTCATTACCATCATTGCATGGAGAGACATAAATATTGATTGGCATTCATAATGAATGAATTGCTTAAATTTCTGCTATTCACCCTCTCACTGCAAGAGTGTGGCTTTGCTTACAGGAACGTAAATGGTCTGTAGTTTATGTATGTTTAGCTTTAATTGATTTAATTTGATTAAAATGTATTTAATTTATACATTCGTCTATGGGCAGTTTCAGGCAGGTATACTTTATCACTTTTAAGTGAGCTCTTCATCTGCTGACACACATCTTTCTGGAGTCAGCCCGGCGTGTGGAGAAAAAGAAAGTTCGCTGAGCTTTACAAAACCCCAGAGGTTTCCATTGCGCTCCTACCACGGATGCGAGTCAACTTTCATAAATTCAGAATAATCGACAAAAACTACTGACAGAATTAAGCAAGTATTATTCTTATCAATCTCAGCCCTCTGACAGATTCCAATAAAACCCTGACCTTTCAATCTGTCTCTGATGCATAGACCCGGCAGGTGAGTTATAACCCTGCGATCTGGGTCAACGATAGGCACGCAGCCGCACGCTGCACGCGCCACCCCCCCCACCCCATTCATTTATCATAGCCGAATGTACTTACCATCAATCAGGGCAAATGATCTGTGGAATTATTGCTCCGAGTCATCTGCAGGGGATGCCTCCCCTTTTCCGCCCTTTTCTCTGTGCGCTTTTTGTTCCCTCTTCGCTCGGTAAGTGAGAGAGTGTGTTTAATGCCGGCCAGGTTGGGCTCTGCTGTTTGAAGCAGCCTTTAAATTGCCGCACAGCTGGGTGTAGCAGATTGAATGGTGTCCCTCTTGTCTCGTCCAATCGACCCCCCTTTGACTGTTTTGTAAATGGAGGTGGGCGTGTTGTGCGTACATTGGGTTCGAACGGCCCTGCGCTCGACCCCACACTGAGTCGCCCACGAGGCCTCGCAGCTCACCAGAAATGAACCTTGCATTGCGCCGAGACTGGAACTCGAACGGCAAAAAAAAGAGGACAAAACTTCTCTTCTTCACCCTTGCCAGGCTTCTCCTCTAAGTCAGGACTCTCGGGCGGAGGAGTGATTCACTTTCTTCCTTCTCATCTTCTCTCCCGACTCTATCTTTCCACAATGTCCACCTCTCCAGGCTGGCGGGGTGTGAAACAGGAACTTTGTGTGAGTTGCGGCACTACTTTAAGTTTTGCTAGGGGCTATTCACTACAAATGACCCAAAACATGATCATAACTGCTGTTTGTGTTTGTGCTGTACGGATTGGCGTAGAAGAAGAAGTAGGGTGGTAGTGGGTAACACACTCGCCTATGAACCAGAAGTCCCGGGTTCGAATCCCACTTACTACCATTGTGTCCCTGAACAAGACACTGTCCCTGTAACTACTGATTGTAAGTCGCTCTGGATAAGGGCGTCTGATAAATGATGTAAATGTAAATGCTGTAAATGTAGATTTAAATCATCCAGAATGAGGAAGTGAGAGCTGTCAATCATCGTGATCCTGTCAAGTCTCTTTATTAAGTCTGGTTATCATTAAACGTCAAGTTCTAGGTAATTACACACCAACAAAATAGAAGTTAATGTCTCTTCTTTACAATACAGATAACTGCATAAAAAAGAATTTTCTCATTTTATGTGTTGATTTCATAAAAACGTGCCACTTTGAGGGACAATAAGCATTTATGGCGCGGATTGTTACCGAATGGGTGGGCTGCAGTATGAATGATCCTGTTAGCAGACAGGCCACAGTCGCAGGTAACAGGCCTGGCCAGCAGATGGACGCTCTGAAGATGGAATTAGGGAGATTTATGCTTTTTGTAGCTCCACCAGTCTACTGGCGCAGCAAGACGTAGCACGCTCATTTCAACAGAGGAAAATAATGAGACGCACAAGAAGCCCGGATACACACTACACACACGTGGAGGTGGTGCAAACAGGGTGGAATACACACACACACACACACACCTTCCATTTGAAAGGGTTCACTGACGGAGATAAAAGCGATGACCTGGCAAATAATATCATTGCACGCCGCCTTCCATTCCAATTTAATTCTCTGTGGAATATGGGCCATTTTATTTTCCCTTCTTGTTTGTTCTTATTTGTTGTTTTCTGTAGAGCCCATATGGACGCCGCTCAGTCTCAGAGGGACACTTCCTGTGCACTGATGTTCTAGAATGATCTCTCATCTGTCATGAAAAGTTTTTTTGCCATAAAGCACCACACATAAAAGAGGAACTTTGGATAAATTCTGCCAGTAAGTTGATAAAAGTGCAAATGGGATGCTGGAGAGCACACACACATGCATACATACAGATAAATGCACACTTACTTTTCTCTTGAGCTAGCATTCTCTGTACCTTCTCTGCTCACTTTGATCACTGGTGTTGGAGAGATCTTTCCTGTCATGTAGTCCCACTAGGGCCCTCCGTTTTGTTCTCACAGATGCAATTATCAGTTCACTACTTACTGTAAAAAGCGACTTTACATTTTATTCATCACAAATGTTCTACGAAGATACTGTCACATTCAGCTAAACCGTTAAAAGAACTTCTGAACAAAAAAGGCCTTCTTCTTCCTTTACACATTTGGCGCCATGTTTAAAGGAGTAGAAGACAGAAAAGGAATTCGCAGAATAAAAGAGAATTTACTTTCCCTTGTTTTATTTTCCCCAACCGTGTGTGAGAAACTGGAAACAAAGCAGAGGATGTAATCATTTCTCTGGAAACAAAACCCTTTTGTTTCCGTCAGACTAATGTCTTCTCTCATTGTCTGAGTAGTGTTAAGACCACTTTACCACGCGTGCCTGTGCTCAGTGTGGTGCAAATAAAGCTCTGCATCTTTGAAGGATGGTCTGTTCTTGGTCTTTTACCCCAGTTGGGCAAAGGGAAACTGCTCCATTTTCCATATGAGCGTATTTCCAGCAGTGCGGCGGGAGGGCAGAGTGCAGTAGAATAAGCTGTCATGGGCAATGGTGGGTGTTATAGACCACGATATTGGGGGTCTGCCTTAGGATAAAAGCTGAAGTACAAAGAGGCCAGGACTCTGGAGGCAGGCTAAGCGCTCAGTTAATAAAGGGCCTACATGGAGTTTCTCTGCATGTTCTTTGTCTTTTATGGGCTGGAACCCATACCTGAAAGCACCTATAGATGTGGCTTGCACTGGACAGTAATGTGTTACTCAGGAATATTATAATATTAACACTATAATATCTTAAATAAATAAGATAAAGTGAAGTGATTACAAGTCACATGTGATACACGATACACAGCAGCACAGCACACAGTGAAATTTGTCCTCTGCATTTAACCCATCACCCTGAGTGAGCAGTGGGCAGCCATGACAGGCGCCTGGGGAGCAGTGTGTGGGGACGGTACTTTGCTCAGTGGCACCTCAGTGGCACCTTGGTGGATCGGGATTTGAACCGGGAACCTTCTGATTGCGGGGCTGCTTCCTTAACCGCTAGGCCACCACTGCCCACTGTCATACCTTTCACCACAGCAGTAGCGCATAATCACTCTTTGAGTGAGGTGGTTAATGACAAACAATGGCAGCCAGGAATACATCCAAAGCTTCAAAGTATCGACATAGTTTTGAGTTGAGTCTCTGCTGGGATCTAAAGAGCATTGTCATTAATTGTAAAATGTCAGCCAAAAGCTGTCAAAAATTCAACATGAAATATATCAAGCACAACAGCAATGTGAAACATCTGAGAATAAAAACAAATGCTGGCGCTCACCATATATTAATGTACAGATTAACATAGATGTTTAACTGCATGGATAATTGCTCCAAGTCGATTCCTCTTTACACTAAATTAGTTGTAGTGATGTAACTAATAACTAATAACTAGACTTCAGCTGGAAAAAAGAAGAAGCATGTTTTTTAGTTATAATGTCATACTTTACATTTTGGCAAATATTATTTCGCTCTACTAGTAGTAATCATTATTCTAATTGTACTAATGTATTATCAGCATATGACCACAGGATACAACTTTATTTAGAACATTTACTGTACTTAATTATGGGTAAACTGAGGTATGGGTAGGAAGCAATAAAAGAACCTTCCTTACTACTCAGCAGCACATTTACACTAACGACTGTACACCTTTCCTGCACATTACAGTAAATGGTAGTGTGGATGAGGGATGAGACGAGCTGCCTCCGTCTGGCATCTGTCCGCAAACATTAGTGAATTTAGACCAAAGATAGATTACAGGCTACGCATTCTATCACACCAGGAAGCTTTACCAGGAGAACAAAGGATATTAATTCAATCTACACAGAAAGAACAAGATGCATCCCAAAATTTACCCTACAAGTAAAGTAAAAGGGATCAATATTTAATTAGTTCTAAGGTGCTGCTATCTTGCCTCAAATTCCCATTATTAGTGGGTTTTCAAGTCTTCACACCGGGTGCGTTACTTCTTCAACCATTAATATTAATGTATTTTTGCATGTAATTGATTAAAAATGCCGGGCTTCTGTAGTTAAACGTTCCTAATACTTTGAATATGCTGAGTGCTGTGTTTTTTCTTTCTGAAACTCCTACATTTCGCAGTTTACAGTGCATTTTGTTTCTTTGTTAAATTGAAATTCTCATCGGCCAGGCATTGTGGATCGCTGGTGCCGGATGAACTTGTCATTATTCTGGACTAATTTGTTGGGAGGAACAGCTCCAGGTGAGGGGTGTTATTTTATTTTTTTTTTGTGCCGACTGAAGGCGGCGGATTGGTGGGATGTTTCAATCGCTTGTTAAATCGCCTATCATTTCCTGACATTGTGTCTGAGCACAATTAGATTCCTCTGGAATGTGCGGATGCCACAGAACCGGAGGACAGGGCAGGTGCAATTGCCAATAAAAATGGCACCGAGTTGCAGAGGAAAGCCTGACTTAGCATAATAATTGCATGGCAATTCGGCAGCTCCTATTTGCCAAATGTAAACACGTTCGGAGAGATCCGGAGGCTCAAATGATGTATTATGCTAAGGCAAAGGGGTATCTCACCACACACAAAAAAATTCTCTACCTTTTGCCATTCGGTGTGGTCAGCAGGACATTTTCATTTTGACGGCCTTAAACATACACAAAAATGGCAGCAAAGCAAATAAGGATATTAATCCTTCAAATGCAGAGTTCATCGTTTGCTGAGCTGGGGATTTGTTCCAGATCTACTGCCGTTGCACAATGTTTGTTGTACAGTAACCTTTGAAGCAGAGGTTAAATGGAGCCTTTGTCTGCCCTTTTACCCCTCCACAGATAATTCAATGTTGTCAGGCATAATAACTCGACTAAACAAGGAAATATTATGCAAATGCTAAACACCACCACAAGGCCGTGAAGCCGTGGGAAAAAAAGATGAATGATTCAAAGTGGAACGAATGGATGAGCCACCCTCTGCTTTTGCCCTTTTTTTGCTCTTGGTTTTACATTTTAAGGGCGTAGACAGTTGTTAAATGATTGAGTGGGGCATGTCTGCTATTTGTCTAGTCCGCTGTGTGGATCTTTTGCTGATCCATCAATTTTAGTCTGAACTAACTTGACATGACAGTTGATAGAGCTTATCGCTGTTTTCGGTTCTAGTTGCCGACTTGGGACACTGAAGAACAAAATAGTGCTTCGTCTTTTGCTGTTGAACCACTGAACCTTTTTATTAGCATCTGGGCTAATTTGAATTTTTCCCTTCTTTTTTTTTTGGACTGTACAATAATAATGGATCTCCGCCAACATTGCTGCCGTGTTGCAGCAGCAACAAAAGATGCCGGGACCATAACAAGTCATTGTTGCAAACAGCACTTAAAATTCTTCATAACTTCGCCGAGTGCGTTCTAACCGGGCTGAATTTTTCATGCTGGCTGCCTCAAAGCATTGACACTGCACAGCGGCAGGTTTTGCTGAACATGCGTGCACTGTGAATTATTCAGGCGCATCTCTGGCTTTGATCAATTATTGGTGCAAGCTGTAGACCCGCAGAAGACAACGTGTCAACAGCGCGTCGGCGTCGTGGCTCCCGTGTATGTACACTCCGCGGGGTCGGCCATGCAGGTCACGACAGGGCCGATTGGAAAAGGCTCCGCGCCGCAGCCGAACCCGGATCACAAGGTTACCCAAAATTGCTTTTTTTTTTTTCCACCCCACCCCCCACCACCACCTTTTATTAGAATCAGTTCATTTCATATCTCTCTGCAGTAAAGTTTTGACCACGTTGCCTTCAAGATTTAAAGTTTAATCATGCATGTAGCTGTGACGGATATTAATTTTTGTTGGGAAAGCGATGTTGCGCTGATATGAAATTTATTTTCGAAATTTAATAAAGAGCACGTCTTAAGAAGAGGCTGTTACCTCCAAGCCGAGTACTCGAGGTTTAGAAATGCATCCATTTTATGTGTGTGTGTGCCTGTTTGTGTGTGTGCGCAACACCACACATAGAGAATGCCAGCGTGAAGGCCTGTCTCTCATTACGTGTGTGTATGTGGCACAGACTGGATCAAGAAGATCCAGTGTTGGCCCTTTTAAATGAGGATGGATCACCCACAAGCCCCTTCCCCCTAATGACAAACTGGGGACTCTCACTCCCCTCTCTGCACAGCGAGTGCGGAGGTGCTAAAACAAGCCCACTGCTTCTCCCAGCAGTGCTCTCACCTCTGCCTGAACCCCTCTGCTCCTCCACTGCTCATCTTCCCCGCTCATACTCCTGTTTCAAGGGCCGGCCAGCAGGCAGGGAAACATTCAAACCAAGTAAAAAAGGAGAATCCATCAGGCAGTTCCCTCGCTGCCGTCTCTCCCCTTGTCCCTTCGTGGCTTTTGTAATAAACAAACCACCAATAAATCAAATGAGTAACGATTGCAGCAGCTGCTCTCGTTACAAATCTATTAGGATTTCTATGTGATATGACACCATTTCTTCTGTAATTACATTTTAATAAAGCCATAGAGCTAATACCAAATGTCACAATATACACACACATATATATATATATATATATATATATATATATTTGTACCACTTAGAATAATTGAATTACAATGACTTGTGAATAGATACTTTTCTTTCGAGCCATTTGTCCGTTGCTGTGTCGGAAACACAGTGTAAATTCAGCGTTCCGTCAGAGGCACCGAAACACCATCACAGCATGTGAATGTCGGATGTGAAGTTTATTTGCAGTCAGGTACTTTTGATTTATTCGATGCAAATTTGGGAAAATGCCTTTAGGCCTGTTGAGCTGTCAGCAATTGCTGATTTGCGGGAGTGTGATCCATGAAGGAGGGCAGCCTATTAACACTCCCCTACACACACACATACACAAACAGGCAACAAGCACACATACAACATCTGCCACGCTTTTTCCTGCTCAGGATAATTCTACTTTATCATTATTTCTTAATTAAAGTTCTCCGAATTGAACGTTTCGACTGTCGCAGAGGACTGTTTTTTTTTCACAGTGCTGTCTCAGTTCAGATCACTTTCTGGTTTAAGTGCTGTAGTCCTTGCTATTTTGCACGTTTGTGGGCAATTTAAGGAAACCTGACCATACAGAAGACCGCATGGCCTTACAAGGGCAAAGCATCTTCTGGTAAACCACTGTCATATAAGCAGCAGTGAATTTCAGGGAGAAAAAAAAAAAGAAAAGAAGTAGAAAAGTAGAATGTGAAGGGGGGTATTCCGCCAAGCAGAACTAACAAAGGGCCTCTGGACAACGCTGTCTCCAGAACACGAAGAGGCGAGAAGGGGAGAGAAATGCTGCGCCTTTCTAAGTGGGAAGGGGCTAATTTGCCACTGATAGCTGGTGCAGAAGTGACGCTGATCTCCCTGCCATGTGCAATGCTCATTTGGGCATTGAAGGGCAGGGAATTTCAATAAAGATAAAACATACTTTATTTTCTCAGTGTGAGACCAGTCTCCGCCCGGGCCTCTTGTGGGTGGTTTTGTGAGCTTCGAGGCAATCGTCAGAGTTAATATGCCTTCCTGTGTTCACCTTGTTACTGCAAGTTTATGAGGAAGGCGCTGAAATATTCCCAGACGTTGGATGAGAATAATAATAAAAAATATATAAAACCAGGGGAAAATGTCAAGCGACCC
Source organism: Denticeps clupeoides (assembly GCF_900700375.1). NCBI lineage: Eukaryota > Metazoa > Chordata > Actinopteri > Clupeiformes > Denticipitidae > Denticeps > Denticeps clupeoides. The sequence goes on from NC_041710.1 coordinate 20,998,403, forward strand.
TCCTGCATAATAAACAATTAGATTTTTAATAACCACAGCAAGACCTGTGTGGAAAATGCTTTCAGTCTTAAACTGCCAGGCTAATGACAGTCGTTCTCGGCGGGACTGTTAAAGGAATATTACAGGCCGGGTATGAGCGAGCTGATCCCGTCCCTCTGCTAGTTTATTTGCAAACCTCCAGCTCCCAGCCCCATAAGCCTCGAATGCATCGCTCTCCAACGGGCGCAGTGAAAGAATGAAAGTAAATTAAAATCCTCAGCAATGGATATTGTAATCAACTGTGTCCTCAGTAGGGTTCCCGTAGCACCTGTTGGCTTGTGTATAAAAAAAAATAATAATAATGTAATAATGAATAAAAAGAAAATCCCACAGAAAAAAAGAATCTGAATACTTAAGATTGAAGTCGTGTTTATTAAATTGATTTATTTCTTGGATGTCTAGTGAACCAGGTATGGTCAGAAGCTCTATAAATAGATTTCCAACACGTTCAGTTCATGAGTGGGTTTTCCACATTGCTCAACCTAAAAAAAAAAGAAGCAAGATTGGTATAAATATAGATGATTTGTGGGTGTGGGGGTGCAGACACGTGTTAAAAGTCGCTGTCGGGGTGCGTGGCCCCGTCCTCACCTCAGGATTTTTTGGGTTAAACCCGTGACGATGCCCAGGGGTTAAAACCGAGCCGCCGATTGTGCTCGGCGCAGCCTCGCTTTCAGCCCCAGCCGGCCGGGTCGCACGCACGCACGCACGCACGCACGCACGCTCGCTCCCGAGCGCGCACGCACGCACGCACGCACGCACGCACGCTGCGCGCCAGGCGCTCAGCGCTCTCGCCAAACTTCCAGCGGCGGCGGCGGCGGCGGCATCAGCAGCGCACTCGCCGCGGGAGGAAGGCGCTGCGCCGGCTCCGCACCCCGGACTGTCGCGGCTGTTTCGGGGTCGTCCGCACCGCCGCTCTCCACGCCGACTAACGACGGCCAGACCACCGGTCCTCCGGCGGAAAGGTAAACGATCGACGCGACTGTCGCCACCTGCGTCCGTTGAAATGGGGGGACGCGAACTTCGTCCGTTCACCGGGGGGACGGGGTCATGCACGTCGCTGCAGGGCTGGAGGAGAAAAAAAAAAAAAGTTTCCCCCACTTTTACAGACAGAGGGCTTGTGTGAGAGCGTCACACCAGGGACCGGCAGACAGATGGATAGGTGGGCTGATTATTGATTATTTCATTGAACTACCGCTACCGTTACACAGTTCTTATGTAAAATAGCCAGTGGTTTTTACTCGATTTGTGGGAAGAGGGAAATCCGGCATCATCACTGTGTGTGTGTGTGTGTGTGTGTGTGTGGTCAAGCTGTCCTGGGGGTCGGGATCAATGGAGATCAGGCGCAATGTTCATTTCTTAGGGTCTGCGTCCGCCTGCTTGTCTGGCCGAAGAGGCCTACATGCAGAAGGAAGTCATCATCAAGGAAGTCAAATTTGAACCGCTTTTTTAAGATTTTTTTATTTATTTGTGCTTTGAAACAATGAGAACAGCTGGAGTTTAAGAGCAGAAGCTGTGAAAATGTTCAGTTCACTTTGCAGTTACAGGACTTTTTTGTCGCCTGGATTAAAAAAAGTCTTCACATTGCACTAAAAACAAAGCAAACAAAGTTACTGTTTTAATCTAGATTTTTTTTCATGGCATTTTAAATGCCTCTCATGGCAGCGTCAGTGCCTTAATAACTTGTTGAAATTGTTTACGTGTCTCGCAACCCCCCGTAACATTGCGTCGAACCCCGGCCAAAAATAAATGACACCTTAAAATCCGTCAAAGAGCCCATTTATTATTATTGCTAAGGTATTAATAAAAATGTAGCCAGAGGGCGGTCGGCGTTCATATCCTGCCTTCCCCCTTCCCCTCACCTGCTTCTGACACGGGGCTGCCGTACATGCATCTATTATGAACAGCGCATGCAACAGCAGGCTGCACATTTTATACGTATAAACGTTTGAGATCGATTTGCAACGGTCCGATTCGGACGAGTTGATGCAGGGACTGCTGTATTGAAATTACAGTAGCTGTCACTTGTAACCGTGTTACGTCTTCAGTAATGGATAATTACGGGCGGTACCCCGCGTTTGAATGTGTCTGAAGTCCTATCGGGGGTCTATTACGGATAATAACCTTTATGCTGGCAGCGATGCCTGGCATTGGCCATAGCGAGGAAGAGGTGCCAAACAAGGCAATTAAGAGATCAATAAGGTGATGAGAGAAGTGGATAGAGAGTGAGGGAGTGAGAAAGTGACTGAGAGGTGTCTGGAACGAGGGAGACGTGGACGTTAGATGGAGAGAGAGAGAGAGAGAGCGAGAGATATGCTGTAATTAAGGAAAAAGAGACAAAATGCGTGCTGGAGGAAATTTGTTTTTTATTGAATATATTTATCAGCATTAAATAATTTTTTTTTTTATTTTGGGAAAATGAAAGTTACTCCAGCCTGGGCTGTGCTGTGTGCATCCATCCTGGCTCGGGATGAAGTGGGGAGCAGCTGCTGAGCTGGTGAGGGCTTTTTCCTGATGGATCATGCCCGCGTTATTCTCATTGAAACTGATTATCAATAGGCATCATTTGTTTTCTTTATTACACCTTTGCTCATTTGCAGGGAAGTGGAAAGGGAAAAAAAAAACAGAAGAAGAAGAGATTACTTTCTCATTTGGTCTGCGGTTGGAGCGCTTGCTGAATCTGCTGAATTATTGCATTGTAGCATTATTGAGTATGCAGGTAATTGAGTCTTCCACATATGTTCCTGTGAACGCGAGATGGACGGAGAGAAGGAGAGCGGTGAGGTAGCATCCCATTCCTCGGCAGAAGAGGAAGAAAGATGGTGACTTGATCTCCTTGTCTGAAGCCTTGGATGGCCCTGTCCTCGCGAGTGATTAAAGATTTATCGACTTTGCCAGGTCCGGCCTGTGGCATGACCACCACATCATTCTGAAGCATTTGTTCTTTTCACCTTTTTGGCCGGTTGTTGATTCCGTGTTGTTTGATTGATTTGATTCAGAATTGATTGAAGTTTTTCCTGGCAGCACTTGAGCAGTGATCTTGCTGGCAATACTGTTGTTTAAATGCTGTAACGGTAAGAAGAGCGGTAACTCTTGGGATCAGCACCATGGACAGTTCCATAGTTGTGACTTTGAAAGAAACATTGCGGCACTCCTCGGGTGTTTCAAACAGTTTACGTTGTGCCATTTTTTACTTTGACACGCGGTAACTTTGTAATGTGTTTCAAATAGTTTTTATTTATAATTGAAGAAATCAAGGGGTCAGAGCCAGGGGGCATTTCAGATGAAACATCGTATCGTAGCGCATCGGAGATGTTTGCAGATTTACTACTTCTCAGACTGAATTTTGTTATAAACCAGTGGTATTATGGGTAAAGGAAATTAGTTTAGTTTTTTTATCGATTAATTATGACTGCGTCTTAGGGGGACAAATAACGAAATATCTGGCAGCACTGCTAGCACTACTTTGCATTACATTTACATTCATGGCATTTAGCAGGCATGACCTGCAAATAGTAGTTACAGGGAGAGTCTCCCTGGATGTACTCAGGGTTACGTGTCTTGCTCAGTGGTTGCACAATTGCACAATGGTATTAAGTGAGGTCTGACCCTGCGACTTTGGGGTCTTCTGTTTCATTAGGCAACTACCACCCCTCATATTTACATTTACATTTACAGCATTTATCAGACGCCCTTATCCAGAGCGACTTACAATCAGTAGTTACAGGGACAGTCCCCCTGTAGCAACTTAGGGTTAAGTGTCTTGCTCAGGGACACAATGGTAGTAAGTGGGATTCGAACCCGGGTCTTCTGTCATAGGCGAGTGTGTTACCCACTAGGCTACTACCACCCTTATGTGTCATATGTGCATCACTTGAGAGCCTTCTTATTGTTTTAGAGTGAGGAAATATGGTGCGCAAGAGCCGTCAGTCATCGCTTCAGGCTCCTCCCATATTTTTTAGGAAAAAGTCTGCAAGCTATCTGTTTATTTCTAAAAGAAAAGTCTGACGTGACAGTAGAGAACGTATTTTAGCTTATGTGCTAAAATATGGCTGCAAATGTGTTATTTTGAATATTTATATAATAAGATCAGTACATTGATTCAGATAAAAGTTATATGTCAGCTTTGATCTGCTGTTGGTTCTCGCAGTATGATATAACACATGTTTGCAAGAGCGAAAAAGCTCAGCTCTATTAGGAAAATTAAAATTTGTCATCAATTTTGTTTTCTATGAGGGGGTCAGAGGAGCACGCCTGCCGAAGGAAATAAAGCCGCGCGAGCCGCTCTTCATCAGCATCAGCTGATATTGTCTGTCTTGCGCGCAGTTCAAACGTGTTAACTTCGGGCAGAATGGCAGCCGTTAGATCGGTTACAGCCATGCGCCAGACAGAGGAGGAGGGAAAGTAAAGTTCAAGGCTCCTCTCCATTAGCACGGAGCATGGATATGAACTGTAATTCCGCAAGGGCCAGAGTGCTGACATTTATCTGTGGGTCGGCAGGTCAGCTGCCTTTAATATCTCCACAATGGTGTGGCCCCAGTGTCTGTGGGAGCTCTATTTGAATCAAAAGGGCAGTCTACAGTGTCCTGAATGGGGAAGGAGCTGGTGTCATTTGTAACACGGAGATCTGGTGGATATTGGTGGGGGGGTGGATGTACTACAGGATTTCACTGTTGTTGTTCGGCCTCTGTGTCAGTCAGTGCCTCTGATCGTTAAAAAAAACTAAAAGGAAAAAGGCTGCTTCAGTAACAACGTGCTTATTTTATATTTTGCTGTACAGAGGTTATTGATGTCTTCAGTTTGAAAATTACAGAATGGACAGTGCAGCAAAACCTGTTTCCTCAAAGGGCTTGAGATGTCTCCAGTTCTCATATGTGAATATGTGTGTGTGTGTGTGTGTGTGTGTGGACTTGTGAAATGGGCCAAGCACATCTCAGTGTGTGTATGCGCGTGCACTCGCCAGGCATGCCTGCAAACAAAAATCAATACCGCAATGCTGTGCTCATCCTTGGCCTTTCCCAGCATTTCTAATAGAAGATTGTCTGGGACCGGCATTGTTTCTCCACCGCTGAAAACTTGGGTGGGCTCTCCTGAGCATAATAGGACGACAAATGTTCTCGTTTCTTAGTCCTGTCTTGACTAAACGTGTATTACAGCTGGTCGACTTGTAGACAAACATGGGTATGGGTACACATAATCATTCATTCCTCCACAATTACCAATTACCTTTACAGGCGGAGATGGATACGGAGAATGTGTGGATATTGGATGGAGAAGGGGTAGGAAATGAAAACGGGGTGGACGAAGGAAGAACATTGGACGTGAAACGTAGTGGCTCTCAGCTTTTGTCAAAAACCATATCCTCTGGCGCTATGTCTCTTGTGGATTTTCAATGATGTCTTTAATTTGGTGGCTTCTTTTTGCCATCTGAAAGGAATACTGCAGTGTTACAAAATACAAAGACAGATGGGCATTAAGAACAAAACAAGGAAAATGCCTGAAATGCTAAATAATGAAAGCCTGGCACTGCCAATATGTTCATGAATACCGTCAACACAAGCTGCATCTTTGGTGGATGTGGACAAGTATTCCATCAATGCAAAGGCATAATCACTGTAAAAAAAAGGTGTCGCCATCATCATTGCGTCTAATATGCATTTTTTTTTAGCCTTTTAGCGATCAGCATTTTTTCCAGGGATCGTTCAGTTTCTGGATGACTATTGCACAGCTCGAATTGGTCATTGAGATGTTTAGATGTTTAAAACAAGAGTTCTTTTAATAGGAAATTCTGGATGCTTTAGTTTAGAGGGAAGTTTGTTAAAAGTCATCTGAGCCACCATACTGTACCTCCCCCATGTTGCGTCTCCACACCCACAGCCGGTGCCTGGGGGACCGTCTCGTTTGGGAGAGAAGTAGGGTGAAAATTGCCCTGGTTGGGGGTGATAATTTGCTGGAACCCTCCTCTTTTTCCACCCGTTTGACATTCACTGTGTGGATGTCATTGGGGGAGAGCGCAGTCGCCCCCCTGCGCCTGTGCCCAGACCCGCAGAGACGGCGCAGGACGCAACGTCCCCTATCACCCCCAGTGGCATATCGACGAGGTGCAAACCAGATGTCTGTCACTGACTGCACTCGGAGACGAACCTCAGGACCCAGCTGTGTGCCGCGTGGTGGAAGAAAATGCTTTTTGGCACCTCTTAATAGGAAAATGCAGAATGAGAATAGATTCTTTCTGAATAGTTCCTTTTTTTTCTCATGCCTTCCTTCTCCGCCCTGCTTCCTTTCTCACTTCCTTGTGTCGAGTGCACACTTAGCAAAGTTTTAAAGTTGTATGGAGATATGTGATTGTTTTAAAGTGTCACTGTGGTGAGCTTGAGGATGGGGGTGGCGCTACGCTCTCGTAAGTGCTGGCTTTAGTAGAATAGCACAGCGGCGGGTCCTGGCAGGCTGTCCTGTATAATTCCCCTGAATGAAATGATTCAGAATGTAATGGGATGCAATGCCAGCGAGAGCTTTTTAATTCTACACGGCAGGCGGGAAATTGTGAAGTCAAGCGCCTGTGCTAAAACAGTGTGAAGGTCAACAAAATATTTTAAATGCTGACGTAAAAGGGAAAAAAAGATATGCGTACATGATTATAATAGTTGTGACAGTTATATACATTGTGCATTGTGGATGTGCTGCCTGGCACTTGTGGAGATGGACCATGAATCAATTTTTTATTCTACCACAAGATTCTCTGCAATACAACAAAATACTAGGGATTTGCTGATCTGATATGTGTATTGGATATTGGTAAAGTAATGAATCAAATAAATGGATCAGGTATCAGATAACAGTGATCATTAGTAACAATCCACAAAAACAATCTATTCAGGTAAACTGTAGAATTGTCAATGTTTTCTAAATGTTATGCTTGCCACACCAACTTGCAATATCTGCAGGGCCAATGTTTCAAGTGGTGACAGCAGCACTGCAAAGCTCAACATGAAAAACTTAATAAAGGGCCTCCAGAAGCAAAAACATCAGGAGTTCAGCAAAACAGAACACTCACACACACACACACACACACATATATATATATATGCAGTTATTAACTCAATATTAAATTGTGATGTTTTCTCAAATGTAACAGATCAATGTAATATCAGATCGGATTCAGAACAGGGAAAGCCAAATTGATGTATCCCTTAATATTACATTGAAATAATATGATTATGTTCATCATAGTTTTAGCAACATTTCACTGCAATAAATATGTATGGTAAATTAAAGGAAAAATTAGATACATATTATGCATAAATTATTTGATTTTAAATTTGAACAGTCTCCTTTTTGGGCTATTACTTTGGTTATTTCAGTGAGTTCTACACCTTATTTAATCATTATTGAGATTTTTGAGAACATCAGATGTTTTTTTCTCTAGGGGCTGAGCATTAGTCTGGGATGGTTCAGTACGACTTCCCCAAAACCTTAAATTCTTATTCCCTGTTCTGCTGTACTCTTATGTGTACCCTCATCTGAAACATCATCCTTGTTTCAAATGCCATGGACTAATTTATTTTTTTACTCCACAGACCTTAATATTGAGTGGGCGTTACACTCAATATTACATATTTCTTGTTCATTAACCTCTTAACTGTCAAGGGTTAACCATTCATTTGGATAAAATGGATTACAAGGGTAGTATTTTTCATTCTGTGTAAGTCTTTGTCCTGTTAAAGACCTTGCTCAAAGTCACACAGCTTAGAGACCTTCATATTGTTGTTGAGTGTGTGTGTAAATGTATGCGTTGGCATTTAAAACTTTTAAAGTTTTAAAATTGTACTTGTATAGACACTTGTATTTTTGCAGTGTTTTGTGAATATTAGAGTTAATATCATTTTTCAATCCTTGTATGGGCGTGCATGTCAGGAGTGTAGGTGTGTGTGAGTGCATCAGGGAGAACTTCTGCTAGCTGAGCTGTGTCTGTGGCTGTTTGTATAAATTGTAGGATTGGAGATCAGAAGGTGGACAGATCTTTGATCTGTGTTAATTTTGTTGTGTGTAATTCTTTTCTGCTCAGTTTTTTTCTCTTTTGCTTATTGTCAAAGACCATAATTGCATCTACAATTGCATGTGTCCATGTCTCAGTGTGTGTGTGTGTTGTGAATCCATGCAGCTTTCTACAATCCCGGTCCTTACTCATGAGCATGAATAGTGCACACTAAATAATAGCAAGTGCTGATCTGAGGTCAGCGAACAGATAATGAAATGCATGTTTGTGTGTGTAGGTGTTAAAGCACCATTTCTCTCTATACAGGAGGAGAGAATAATAGCTTAGGAAGGATTTAGTCAAACAGTAATAAAACACCCAGTCTGCCAGCATCGTCAGCTACTAACAGCTCATTAGCGGTTAACTGTGCTCGCTCCAGTATTTCTATAGAAATGTTTCCAGGGAGCAATGCATGCTGCTGCGCGGAGTGGATGCTGAATTTCTTCAGCATCCTCAGTGGTGATATCGATACTGAGCTGAGACTTGGGTCTCGCTGCATACCTTGTTCTGTTGTTGAATCATTTTGTGGCACGCTATTGATCTTGTAAGGTTGATTTCCCATTCCATTGCTGGTCACATTAAATACAAGTTATCTACACAGAAATGTTTTCATCGATGGAAAGATCCACTAGATAGCCCTCAATAAAAAAATAATAAAGATAATGATGATGAAAGTAATCATTACAAAGGAAATATAAAATATGTTAGTCGCGCCATTTATTTGCGCTGGCATTTTAATTCAAATTGGCCCCGGTGACACCCCGAAGCTTTCTTTCCAAAAATGCTATCCATTATCATCAGGCTTGTTCATTGCCCTCTGACTGCAGACTAACTGAGAGGATTTTTGTCATTTGTTTCAATCGCTCCGGCTAATGTTCCCACGGCCGTTAGCGATCTGAATAGGTCAAATGGATTAACCGCGCATTCATTTTTTACACACCGTGCGCACTGATATTGTTTATGCCAGTGGAGCTGTTAATACAAACCTGGGGAAGCTGGCGATATGACGGCAGGCCGCGCCTCTGCTCATATCCGATCGCGAGCCTACAGGAAGAATCAAAACGCAGGTGCGCCTTCTCTTTCCAAGCGGCAATGCATTCGGCAGCATGGGGCGAGGTTTGCGCTTTGCGTTATAACCCTGAAAGAACCCTCGCTACGCAGCGTGGCGCAATACATCCAAATTAAACAGGGGTAATTACTGCCGGGCCTTCCCAGATAATAGTGACCTACAGACGGGCCTGAAATTGGAGCGGAACAAACGATGCCAGTGTCTTAACAGAGCCCTCAATTGCGCCTCGTCCCAAAATAGATTGGGATAAATATAGTACTTCCAAAATTGAAGATGATCTCTGTGCCACTGTGCCCAGCTTCCATTGAGCAAATGTGGCTGTTCATCTGTAGCACTTGGCAGAAAAGGAGGCGGTGTTTTCACTCATAAAGATGCTGTGTCACTGTGATGCCGCCTTTTATTTGTTTTCATTTGTAGGAAGGTGGCAGTTGTTGCTTGCACTTTACAGCAGTCTGCTTTTTTTTCATAAACTTGCCAGCTTGCCTGGCTGGAGACCTTACAAAATCATGCATGAGGCTGGAACATTTCCCTGAATTTTAACCAATCTTCTCATCCTTACACCATTGTTCTAATCACCCGTCACACTACCATTATATAATTTCTCATATTTCCAATTAGCAGTCATAGATTATAGCCAAATGCTGAATTCATTACGAACTGTCAGCTGAATTTGAGCTGTTTGTTGATTTCAAAGTTACAAAAAGTCTAATTAATGTTATTACACCAAAATGAAATGCTGCATTCTTGGGGTCCATTGCAGTTCATACTTTGACTGTAATGGGATGCCGCTGTGGGTGGGTGTAGGGGAAACATGGTGATGTGGAGCATGTGATTGGCTTGCTGCAGTGTGGTTTGAATGTATGTGCCATTATGGGATGTGCATGATGCCCTTGTCTGTGCACATGTCTTTATCTGTAGCATATACAGTATGCCAGTCTGCCTGTATGAAGTATTTGGAATAGCATGACATGCCTGAATTATTGAAATAACGCTAAGCAATAAGTCGCAAAACTTCCATTGATGAAGTCATGTCAAGCAATATTTGTGACTTTGTCAGATTGTGCACCATATGTTGCGAAATAAGCGTAATCTGTGTCTTTATCTTGAGTTTGGAATAATGACAAGTCATTAATCATCGGGGGCCTTTTTTTTTTTACAGATGCTATATGTAGCACATGGGGTATAGTGTATAGTACAGTATTTATGTCTTCTAGATTTACAGAATTTATGTCAAACGCTATGGAAAATTCTGCTACAGACATCTCAGTACCAGGGGTGCAACAAAAATCCTGATCATTACTCGAGAATTCAAGAATTCTGATGGGTGAATGTAACATTAGTGAACATATATCAATCACGTCTTAGCGTTGTTAATGAGCTCAGGTAATATTTGCAGACTAGTTGGTTTTCATAATTGGTATTCAGGGACAGCGCCTGGCTGTCCTTTTTTTACTGTCACATGTGGCTGACATGTTGTTATCTTCATTTAGGAAGTTTGGTTTGTGAAGTTGACATCATATGTGGCTTTTGTTTTCTTGTCTGTGTATTTGTGTGTTTCCTGGACTAGTGAACTCCTGCCAGTTGGTGTCAGTAGTACACTGAAGCAGAACATGGCGCTTCTATACCCTGGAGACAATAACACCAGAACAATCTCCCAGGAGGATAGTTGTAACTTTGCCACGCCATATTTTACAGTTGCAGAGCTGCAAAATTGGAAATATTTAAGAGCACTGATTGCTTTAGCCCTTTTTCCAGTCTGTTTAAACAGTTTCAGTGCTGCTTTTGCTATGTGGGCTGCAAAGGTCACAGTGGATGAGAAAATATCCCTGTCCAGTATTCTCTTTCCACCGACAAGGTGCATAGTAGGAAGTATTCTAATTTTTACCAGTCTTATTAAGCATCAGTAAGTTACTTTTCAAGTTAAATGATTGCTTATTTAAATACCCTAATTCACAAAATCTATTTATAGTCAGTTCTTATTTTTGGTGTTTTCAACCATTTGTCCTTGCAAAAAGCTCATAATGCAACAAGATTGTAGTTCTTTTGAAGTCTATCCATATATTTTCCATGATTGCATTGTGGGACTGTAAAGGCCATGCCAAAACCTAAAGTTTGTACCTCTAGAGGTATTCCATTGTAGATTTTGAGGTGCGTTTTTTGAGGTCATTATTTTGGTTTAGGACTCATCCTGTTATTTTAAAGAAGGTATGATGGTTGGATTCAGAATTTACAGCGGAACAATGCACCACCCTCCCAGAGTCAGCTGAAGGTCTTTTGCAGTCAGCAGGGAGGGGTTAATTTATCATTCTAGTGATCTATCTAGCAGTTTTTACTTTAAGACATTAACTGGACCTGTACTGTATTTATTAATAGCATTTCATAATAACATTAGAAACCGAGAAAACAACTTTTGGCCTTCACTTGCTTTGTGAGAATCAATTATTTTATTTTTCAGAAAACACTAGGGAGAAGTGAGAGAATAAGTGAGAAAATTTAAATAGCTTTGAAATCTGCATCACCATTAGAAAACACATCAAGTTTCCTAATGGTGACAACCCATAGCTCAGTGAGATAATTAATGTCTGGAAACTTGGCGAAAGTTACCTTAGAACTCCAGTGTATTGTGTTGAGTGCCATTCCTTTCCTTTTTTCAACAAAAACAATACAAAAATCCTGCATGAAATCCTTTAACTCTGTGCATTGCAGTAATCAATTCATCTCCATCTCAAAGTAGCAAATATTGTTTCTTCCGCCAGAGAGAATATGATTAATAAACATAAAGATGTATATTTTCTGTGCCAAAAAGGTAAAAAAAAGTGCTCATTTTGATGTGTTAATCGTAGTGCACATACTGCTGCAGTAGAAGCATTTAGAACATGACACGCCGGACGTGTGATGAATTCCGAGGAAGATGATGCTTGAGCGAGTGGCGTTAGTGTCTTTGATAAATTGTTTTTAAATCTGAACATAATTTCATTTGCACTAAATTTCCACAACTCTGAGAGCAGCCATCTATTCTTGGGTATCGCTTTACATGACCTGCTCCACCCTGGCTTCTAACCGTGTTAGGACCCAAAGTAAAGTGGTCATTAAGCCTGTATTCCTCTTTCTCCCTCGCTCGGCACCCCCCCCCAGCACCCCGGCCCCCCCCGTTCCGAAAGTAATGTTGCTAAAATGCTAATGCTTACTGATGATCCTCTCCCCCATTTCTGTATTGCTTTTCAGTTGGATGGCAATGCATCAAAACACAAAGCATTTTCGGGCTCATTAAAGAGACATTACGCCGCGGGGCCGAGCGGAGGAAGCGCCCGTGTAATCCCGGTGATGAATGTGTAAGCGATCCGGTGCGCTCCGCAGACTAAACCACGTTAGCAGCTCGCAGCTGCGGCCGGGTGAGAGGAGGGGCGGGGCCGCGTGGAGGTTCTGACCCTGCCCGTCTTGCCCATCAGCGCATCGTTAGTGTCCACTTTGGTCCAGGGGACAAGAAACATCATCCCGCGCCCACCAGAATAGATAAAAGTAGATATGACTCTTCTCTCTAATGGCAAGTCGGAATGGCACACAAGAGAATGGCACTCCGACATAGATTTACGGAAATGTTACAAAATCAACTCCTGGCCCGAGGTCATGTCATTTGTAAATAAAGTGGATGCTGCTTTGTGTTACGGGAAATGGTAGTCGTGAGGGTCAAGCTTGCGTGGCGTGAATGGTGTTTCAGTAAATGGAGGGGGTGCAAAAAACAAAAAAAAGTTGTTACTTTGTCATTTGAGTTCAAAAAAGCATTGGGTAATTACTTTATTTCGATCTGAGGCTTTCGGCCGCATCGTAGTGCGCCGTAATGCATTTAGCAAATTTAAATCAGGTTATTACCGCTGAATGAATCGCTGCCTTGGTTAGTTCATTTGCCCGTCTGCTTTAGCATTGTGCTAAACAAACCCATTAACAAACTTCATTGTTCCACTATAAAATTATAATAAGAACAATCATTATTGCCTTTTGCACAGATTGTTTTGTTCACAAGTTTTTTTTGTGCCGTTTTATTACTAGCACGAACGTTACTTATCAGCACATATCAACATTGGTCAAATATTCAAATCATTAAACTGTTTACTTACCCCAAGAGGTTTTAGATTTTGAAACCCTACTCTAATTGAACAAACTGATTACCAGTGGCCAATCAGATTTCAAGGGTGGTTCACAGATTTCCCTAGGTTCCAAGTGTCATGAAGTTGTTATGCCTCGCCCATTCTGATGAGCAACGTCAACATCCCCAGGAGCGGGCAACGTTATATTATTTAACCAATTGCAGCATTAGACTATCGACTGTCCCCTTATGCAAGACTGTTGTGTTTTAAAACTGCCAGTTAAACGCAGTGTAATTGGGCCTTCTGCCTGCTGACAATTGATTTCAGATGCCATCCCTCCTGATCTGCTCTTATCTGTCTTGGTCAGAGAGAAACCAGGCAGCTTGACTAATGACTGTGTGGAACATATGATTAAATGGGGACAGAAAATTAAGCGCTCATAGGTATTTACTTTATTAAGGCCCGGCTAAGCGGACGTGTTAGGAAAGCAATACTCGCCCTGTGGCTGTTTGACATTCCCGCCGTACCTTTTGCAGAGTGCGGGTATTAGAAATTGCTTGATGTGGGGAGACGAAAAAAAGTGATAGAATCCACTGTTCATTTTTCCCCTTGCACTGTAGTATTCCCAACTCTCCTGTAAAACGTTACGTTGCATTGTATTTGACAGGTTCTGCCAAAAGGAGAACCGCCAGCACAGGTAAACAATATTTATATGTTAGACATGTTTACTTATGTCCTTTATTTCTTTTTAACACTTTTTTTCCCCCCACATCTATTTGCACCTAATTGTCATAAACAGATGTTTTCACTTTATTCACTTAAATCGACACTATTCCTTTAGCACATATAAACAGATAAGATTAAAAGTTCCACTTAATTAGAAAAGGATGGTATTCAGATCTGCTCTACAGATTCGTGCGAGCCTGCTCATAAATCCTGCTCATTTTATAATGCTGCATCAAAGGTTTGCACAATGAAATCTTTTATTAACGAAACTGCAGTGAATTCAGCACCGTCTGGTCATAATTATCATGCAGCAATTTGCGAATCATTTGTTAAAGGGAAACTGAACTTTCATTTAGAATGCATATTATGACTATAAATTTAATTTTGTGACAATCTAGCATTAACAATATAAAACTGTGGCTAAAAATAAAATGCACTGCGAATGCGTCAGCAACTAATGCTAAGTTTGCTTTTCTGCCAAACTGAACACGGCTATTTTCATTTCCATTGATCGTTCTACCCTTCCTGTATCAAGGCTCATTAAGTATTTCTCAGACCATGCTTTCTTTTCCCCTAAGCAGACAATATGCACTATGTGTGTGTGTGTGTGTGTGTGTGTGTGTATGCATCTGTGTGTGTGCAACTCTCAGGTATATCTGTGAAAGCTGCTGTCGGCTTCTATCATAAGTAAATGAGTGTGTGTGTTTTTTTTACTCGTTGTGTTTTGCTTCGGCGTTTCGTCTGCCCAGCATTACTTGCCTTGCTAAAGGGAGACATGTTGGCAGGCTGAAGAGCCAACATGTCTGCCTCTCCGTGGTTGCAGAGCCAACATGTCTCCCCTGTGTCCCATGAGGCTTGCCTTTTCCCAGAACTTTTTGTGGCCTTTTTGCAACATTTCCTTTACTTTGTACAGCCAGCCTGTCTTCCTCAAACTTTGCTTTTAGACAGATATGCCGATGCCCTGTCCTTTTCTTCGCATTTAATACCACATAATTTTTCCCTATTCCCCTTGACAGGGTTCTACTCTTTTATACACTTTATTTTCAGCTGAGCATTTTGGTGCAATTTGTAGCTCACCAATATTTTAACCCTCAAGATAATGTGTTTTGGAGGATGCAAAGGTTCACTTGCACCCTTTCAGATGGGTGACTTACAGACTGAGAGTTTCTCTCCAAACCGTTTCCAAGCACTCACCAGCAAAGCCTTTTTACTTCACACATGCTTTCTCTTCACTGGTGTAGCAGTCACTTAGGTCACTGCTACAGTTGATTTTCTTCCTTTGATTGTCAGTGCCTGAGGGCCACTGGACAGGGCCAGACTGGACTCACCAGACACAGCAACAGTGAAAACCAGAGTGTTTAGTTTATTGAAAAATAAGAAATACTCAACCATGCAATACTCAACCAGTCTCAGGAAATGTATCATTGTGTTAGAAATAGTTGTTTATTGCTCATGATGAAGTCATGAAATGCTAAATAATCACATAATCATATAATTATACTGTATTGCTGGTTATCATATTGCCTACAGGGAGACTCTTGTCACTGTGATTAGAGTATCATTGGTATAATAATTTGACTGGTGTATATCCGTGCTGCTTTGTTACATTCTTACACCCTTACAGTGCAGTGTGTCCAAATCCAAATCACTTGCCAACTAATACCATTAATGGATAATTAGTAAGTTCCAGCACATGAGGATAGGTGGGATACATGGAACAGTACTGCATCTAAAAAATATGGCTTCTTTCAAACCGATCTCCATTACCATCTCACAAATTAATCCCTGGATTTCATTTCAGAAATTCACAGTATAACTTACTACTAAACTGTGGGACGCTCTTTTAGTCGCATGCTTATATGTCTCACACAATGACCAGTATTTTGTTGTGGTTGGTACCTAGTAAAACCTTATTCAAAAATTATAAAGGCCTTTTTGCCTCTCCCACTAAAGGATAGTGTAATTTAAAGTTCTATTTGCCTAAAGTAATTTGTCAAACCAAACTTGTATTGTATTAGCTGACAATACAATTAACAGCTGCAGAACCCACAACAACAACAAACAGGAACAACAAGAGATGATATTGCAGGATGGATGTAGCACCTGTTTCTAAGATACCAACCAATCTCACCACACACAGACACCCAGACACACAAACACGGCAAAAACCTGTGACAAAAGCAATAAGACCATTTAATTAACACCACCAGAATTAGAGCACGCAGAATGAGAAAGGGCCACTCTGCTTGTATCCACACCAGGAGAGGGAATGCAAACATCTCCAGTATGTTTCAGTACAGCAGAAACTTGAAATGCCTCAGATTCACATAAAAGCAATACTAAAAAACAGAGGGAGTTTTTTATTAAATACTTCTCAAATACGTAAAAGGTAATTAAAAAGAAAAAAGCTGCTATATATATCTCAAATAAAAACATGTACAGACATTTAGTGAAGTTTTTTGTAACCAGCATTATATTGTTCCCCTGTGAGTTATTTTCTTTAAGCAAAGGCTTTATAGAGTGACATAAAAACATTTTTTTAATGTAGATTCAAAATGTAAAAACTGAAACTTTATTCATACAACACTTTTGCTAATACAATTTTATAAATAGAACATTTGTAAAAATGCACAAATGAACTATCATTATGCAAAAATGCAAAGAATCACTAACCGTGAACCACACAGTTGATAATTTCATTGTTAATATTTAAATAAAATGCACTATTCTAGACCAAGAGGTGCTGTTCTTTAAGTAAGTAATTGGGGTTATGGAGATTATTTGTGATCTGTTAGTAAATTGATTAGATTAAAAAAGGAAGGGAGGAAAAAAAAAAGCTTAATTAGCTAATTGAGGACAGATTTCATGCCCAAGGCCGTGTAATAGCCCGGAATAGCCTGTGAAAATCAGCAGTGCACTTCAGACACAGTGATAAAATGGACTACTGTTGGTACTTCTACATAAACAGTAGGGTGTTGAAGATGGCTGTTGTGTCACAGAATAGCAATATATCACTCATTATTCAATCATTGAATATAAAGGACAACTTAAAATCTACCAACGCCAGAAACTATTTAATAACTAGTGAAGAGACATGTATGGATTTTAAGAGGCTGTTTCACTTTGTTGCCATATTGTTACGTGATAGTGTTGTTCCTGCGATTGCTACAGCACACTCATAAATACTGCAGAAACTTGCATCGATATCTTCACTTCAGCACAACAGAGAAGCCTTTCCACCCTCAGAATTTTGATTTATTCCCCGCCTACTTGGACATCAGAACCAGCATTGTGTCATGTGTTCGTGGATAGGCCGTGCGTGTGGTCAGTGCCCCGAAGTTTCGCTGGAGTGTTTTACGATGCACCGTTAATGCGCCATCCTCACTTCTTAGAGATCTTGTCCTCTGTGCCCCTGCCGGCTGGACATTTGAGTGTCATTTTCATGTCTATGAAGGAGTGTGGGTGAGAGATGGAGAGTCTCACCTCCACTGCATCCCAGCATGCCTGTCTGACATCCTTGATTGGTGTGATCAAAAAGATTTAAGCGTGACAAGTCCTTGCTTGTCCACAGAGGCTTCAGACCTTCAGCAGTGACCTTATCTGTGAAAGAAACAGACTTTTACACCCCAAATGTGGGACAAATACATTTCAGATTGTCTTTTTAATGGCAAAAAAGTTTTTTGTTCTTGTTTCTGCATATCCGTCAGTAGAGAATGAGTGCAGGGAAGGGTCAAGATATCAAAATATTGATCTGCTTGCAAGACTTCCCATGTTTTATTAAGCAGGCGGCAGCCACCATGCTATATCTTAGGGAACATTGTGTCACACTGTCTCCAGATTTCATGCCTTATGAAACCTTTATTGCACTACAGGATGGGGATTTATGTGTGCGAATCAATAAGCCATTCTATGTGGGACAAAGGTTTAACCTACATGTGTGATATGAAGGTTTTAGTGTTCTGTTTGGTGCGTGCACTAACATGCACACTGTTTCACTCTTATTATTATTAGACATATTCCCCTAGCAACTGAGGGCATTCATTCTACCTATGATGTCTTTCTTATTACAATAACAAAGGATACTTTTTTCCTTGCATTTTTGCAGTGGCAATGTTCTCTATAGATAATGTGTTTGATAGTGACCTATACCCTGGCTAAAGTGAGTTAGTTGATCTAGACAATAAGGACATTATTTATCAGTTCTTATAATTTTTTTAAACTTTGTAATAAATTGTAGCATGGTTTTTACATGTGGAAAATCATGGGACACTGGGCACAGTGCTGGGGGGCACCAACCCAACATAGGGCGCACATACACTCACACACACATGGACATTTTACCTAGTGTACATGCCTTTGGATTGCAGGAGAAATCGTGTGCCAATACGGGAAGAGCATGCAATCTCTTAACACACAAGGACTCGAACTCACAGCCTGAGGCCACGTGCACCACCATGCAACAACATTTTTGTTATAAACATAAATTTAACAAGTCAACAAATTAATCTGTTTTTAAAAGAAAACTTTCATACTTCTGTGATATGCTGTCAGTCTTTGTTTTTATTCCCAATGAGGAACAGTATAAGATATAATCTTGACAGACTGGCTGGAAGTGCATGGGAAGCCACTGAGCACTGAAAATATTGAATTTTTTTTTCAAGGCTTCTATTTTGCTACATGTAGACTTGGCAAATTCTGTTTTAAATAATTGACATAAAGTAAATGATATACATGCAATTTAACTATGCAGTCTGTAGACAGATGTATTGAAAAGGTTTTTGATTTCCTGAGTGTTTAGCCCTGCATTGATGCTTCATCTTGGCTCACATTCCATATAATTTCACTTCCATCTGTTCTGCTGACCTTGTGCTTGGCCCCAAGCTTTTGCAGTTGGTTTGGAGTGTCAGTAATGGCCCTTGATAATTGTCCTGATGTAAACACAGTGCCATACAGAACTACAGCCAATGCATGCAGTCTCCCAGTCAGTATGCTAATGCGCTGCTTGTCGCCTGATAAACAATGGAAAAGAGTTTAGGTTGCCTGTTGTTTCTCTCTCTCTCTCTCTTTCACCCTGAGTCAAATTTTGGTGGTTGTAATCAAATTTTGCAAATGTAATCCTCTCATGGATTGTTCTCTCCAAAGGCATGCATTGTTTGTAATTTTTAATATGAAAACAGTTGAATGTTTTTCTTTTTAAATACATTCAAAATTATTACCATAATAAACTAGGTTTGCTTATGACTTCAGCTCTCCTATATCAATGTTTCAACCAATTGAGGATATCATCATGCAACACATGGCCTTGATGTTTATGTTATAAAATAGTTTGCCGTATGATTACAGAACATTCAGTGCTTTCAGTAGTATTGTGGCTGCTACTACTGCCACTATTACTACTACTACCAGAGGAGGTAGTAACAAGTTACATTTACTCCATTACATTCACTTGAGTAACTTTAAAAACAAAAAAAAGTACTTCTAAGAGTAGGTTTACAATGCCATACTTTTTACTTTTACTTGAGAACATTTGTGAATTTGAAATGCTCTTGTTACTTTTTTAAACAGTTACATTAAATGTGCTTTTTTAACATAGCAACAAAAATCACATGACACTGTTTCACCAATCAGACATAGCCATGCAGCCACTTAACCAGACACAGCGGCAAAAACAGTGCATACTCTAATTGTACCCAACAGACCCAGAATGAAAATTGGCAGATTACAAAGGTTACAGAAAGAAAACAGAATCCCATTTTTAGTGCTTGTAAACATTTTGCTAAATGGTGCCATAAGCTAAGTAGACCACTATACATTTTTGTGTAGAGGATGGAATTAGCATTATAATTAGACATATAATTAGCATTCTCTCGATGAGCTTCAAGAGGTCGTCACCTAAATGGTTCTCCAACAGTCTTGAAGGAGTTCCCAGAGGTGTTTAGCACTTGTTGGCCCCTTTGCCTTCACTCTGCGGTCCAGCTCACCCCAAACCATCTCGACTGGGTTCAGGTCCGGTGACTGTGGAGTTCAGGTCTCCACTTTTTGTTAAGTACATAACTCCACATGTGTTCTTTCATAGTTTTGATGCCTTCAGTGAGAATCTACCAATGTAAATGGTCATGAAAATAAAGAAAACACATTGAATGAGAAGGTGTGTCCAAACTTTTGGCCTGTACTGTACATAAGATAGTTTGTATCCTCAGATTTTGTCCATTAATTACTACAAATTGTACTTTAATAAGAAATATCAGAATTAGTTTTCTAAAAAATACCCAGTACTTGAGTAGTCTTATCACTAAATTCTTTTGTACTCCAGTTATTTTTTTGGATGACTATTTTTTTATATTATTACTTTGGAGTAACGCTAAAATTTGTGCCTACTTTACTAACCTCTGAGTAGTACTGTTACTAATAATAATATCATAATTAACAACAATTACTGTACCAGGATTGTCTAAAATACTTTTTTGTGACACTAAAGAAGCTGACACTGAGAATTGTAAAGTGGTTTAGAATCTGAGAACGTTTTTTACAATGCTGTGTTTGCCAGACGGACATGGAGCTTTTGAGGCTGGCTTAGGGATAACTGCATCCTGCTAAAGTTATTCAATGGTGGAACTAATGGTACTTTTAAAAAACAACCTAAATACTCTAAACACACACTCAATGTCTGTTGGACTCTTTGATTCACTTTTTTTCAACAGCAGAAAACATTGTTAGTTGGAGCGTTCTAGACTAACACGGCCTAGCATCTGTAACATGGCTTTTTTTCTTCTCCTAAACTCTTGAGTGTGTTAGCTTCACGCTTTTCTCGTCCTCACAGTCATGTGTCCTTTATCCATGGCCTCTCGTCTATTTAATGAATAATAATGAGAATAATGTAGGGTGGTGGCTTGCTGTCCGGAAATTAAAATAAAAAAGAATGTCATTTTCATTTCTTCCATGCTAATGACTGTACGCCGGAATACTGCCACGGTCTGTGGTGTGGGTTGTTATTCTGTCAGCGTTGGAAGTCTCCTGTTTAGTTTTATGATTGGTATATTACAATAGTTATATTATTACCTAGTTTCTCTGAAATAAAATGGAAGGGACTTGGATAATGCACAATGAAGACAAAAATGGAGTCAAGAAAAAAACAGTTCCTAATGGCAGCTATGAAT
Source organism: Denticeps clupeoides (assembly GCF_900700375.1). Classification (NCBI taxonomy): domain Eukaryota; kingdom Metazoa; phylum Chordata; class Actinopteri; order Clupeiformes; family Denticipitidae; genus Denticeps; species Denticeps clupeoides. The sequence goes on from NC_041710.1 coordinate 21,019,511, forward strand.
TTAATCTTATACAGTACCCTTTGTCTTCTCACATTAAATGCAGACGTTTCCTAAAATCACAGTCTTTAATTTGTATGTTGTTGTAAGAATCTCTCCCCAACTTTTCAGACAAATGAGGTTACAAGGGTGAACCAGAAATAGCCAATTACAGTAATTGCATACTTTTACAAAGGTGGGTAGTCAATGCTATAAACGAACATGCTATTAATTCAGCACATTTACATATTACTGACTGTTCTGATTAATTTGACATATATTGTGAGACATTCCTGTTATTATGAATAAGGTCAAATCATTTATCACTGTCCCTTACATTACTTTTCTATGTTCTTTCCCCCATCCTGAAAAATATTATTCTTGTAGGGCTTCATATCGAGTTTTGCATGTGCATTTCATGATGTTCATTTCAGTTTATTGATGCATATGATGGGATGAAGAGGGATGAACATTTACTCATTAAACAGAAGGACAGTTTCTGTCATTATACAGAAACACAGGAAACAGGCGTCCTCCCTTTTCATAACAGGTTTTTCAGTTTCTCGATTGATATAAGTACCTAAATGCCATTTTTTTTTCTCTCATTCCCCAGTATCATTGTGATTGAATAAATGCGCACTGTATTAAAAAGACTGATTGAGGACGTTGTAAGCCATTAGGCAAGTATGCTGGTCACAACACTGGCTCTGCTGTGTTAATTGAACATTCATTTTGCAGCTCAATTTCTCTTATTAATTGCTAGGACACAGCCTAATGTGCTCCATTACCATCTTTCAGAAAAGATAACTAGATTGGGAGAAGTATGGAGGGAGGGGAATAAAAAGGTGTGGTGGTTGCAAGAGAGGAGGAAAAAAGATGGAAAAAAGGGAGCGAGACATGTGGAAAGGGGGAGAGAGTGAGAGAGAGAAGAGCTTTTGATTAATAGGATGCATTGATATATGGGTGGTTTGTATTTGATAAATGAAAAGGGCTTTCGCTGTGTCAAATTTTTATTCAGCGATATTTCATTATCTCCACCTGTGACACACACCATACAGCAGTTATTTATAGATTCATGATTCACTACAATTTAGCTGTTAATCAACGCAATGTCTTATACAGATAAATAAATGTGTGTCCATGCATATTAATTTGTACACACACACAAACACACACACACACACACACACACACACACACGCACGCACGCACGCACGCACGCACGCATGCATGCGCGCATATATATATATATATATATATATATATATATATATATATATATATATTCCTTTTTTTATTCTGGACACATAGCAATGCTTAAATCACAATGCATGATTGTTGTATGGTTCAGTGACTGTTGGGACTGTTGGGAGGATCTTCTCAGATCTTCTCACTAGCTCCATTGCATCAGCACACCTGCAGTTTGTGAAGCAGTCTCTGATGCTGCTGCAGAAGATTCTCAGTTCAGTGTCCAGCTCAGCTTGAAGCTGTCTACTGTCTCTCCCAGAAAGTAAAGTTTCCTCCAGATTTGACATCCCTCTCAGTCCACTGGCTACCTCACTGTTGCATCGTCCACAAGCTTTTTGACACAGTCATGGGTCAGCAGTGAAACTCTGTGGTCATCTGAACACCAGTGCTTAGGATGATTTACCTTTTTTTTGTTTGTTCCTAAAGTGTTCTCTATGAAATGCACAGATTCACCACTCAACATGTATTCACTGCCAAATAAATATTTTGTCTGTTTTTTTTTGCTTTTGATATAGGTCATATATAGGTATAGGTCAAATAGGTCAAAAAACACAGTTCTTACAAGCAAATCACCACCTGTTGTATCAGGCCTGCATCAGTAAATTTGTCAAAATATATCGGTCTCCCACAAGAAATAAGGATAGTTTTCTGTTTAAATGTGTTTAAAAAGTTGCTTTATAAATGTAGTTCAACTAAAATATGCATGGAAGTGCATGGGCTGGCAGCACTTCTGAGGCAGCTGCCAATGCAACCACTGGCGCAAAATACATTTCAGTGTCCGTTAAGTACAGCAGGGATCATCTCCTCGCTCAATTATTATGACTCGCTTTGCAGTAATAGCTACTAAAGGGAAAAAATATGTTCTGGAAGCATGAGAGGGTCTGGGTATCAGTGTATAAGATTAATTTGCATTCCAAATAAAACAAGGTTTTCAGATTAATTGCAGTTTATTAGAGCGTTAATGCATTACCATTGACACTGCTTGTTGTGTATCAATATCTTGGAGAGGAGGAACTAACTACCCACCCATGCCTTTTTGTTTGTGTGTAATTAAACCCTTTGGACATAATGAATAACATAAAAAAAGAAGAGCCTGTATGCATGATTGGCAGCTTCAGATTTCCTGCCTATTTTGACCTGATCTATGGTCCAAATGCTGTGTAGGAGCATTCTAGGAGGGTACGGAAATGCCAATTTTATAGCACGCGGTCATGTTTGATTCATGGCGGTGCCTGCTGCTAAATTAATTGCTCACTCTGAGAATCATACGTATTCATGGCGGTTGCACAGTAACATGGGGTTAGCGTGTCAAACATTAACTCGCCTCATTGCTTTTTTCCAAAAAAATGCTTCCTTACCAGCCCTCCACAGATGCACCGTTTGAATCATCACATGAGGCTATTTAAACATGGCGCTCGCCATTCGGATGAGAGCGAAAAATAATTTCAGGGATTGTAATGGGGTTGAGGCCATCCCCATCGGACACACGTTTGTGAGAATGCATCAAGGCTGCAGGGCAGGAGCGAAACAAAAATGGGAACGGAGCGTGGCCTCAAGGCTAACTTATCAGCCTCCTGCATTCCACAGCTTTTTCCTCTTCGACTGGCTCCATAATGAGTCCCTTTACAACACAAGTTTTTTGCCCTCCATAGAAGAACTTAATTATTACTAGAAAAAAAAGTAAGTCAGTTTTGCAGTGGCAAAAAAAAATAAATATTTCTTTAGTCTCTTTCTGAGACTCGCTGCCGCTTTAATCTTCATTCGAAAATCTTAGGGGAAGACAGGATTATTTTCCCTGGCCGCAGTATTGTTTTGTATTGTCTTATTAGTGCAGAGCCAGTGGTAAACTGAGCGCAGTGATTATCGAACTCATCCCATGGGCATGTGGCGAGGGGGGAGAAAGGGCATAAGTACAATGCTGCCAATTCTTCACACACGAAACATTAGTCGAAAGCCAATAAAGGAGGCGATTGAAACAGATTTCTGGGAAATGAGAAATAGACAAACACTTTTAAATGTATTATTCCTGCTCTTGCTGTGCAGTATTGATTTTGATGCATGGGTGGAAAGACAGAGGAAGAGAGACAGTCCTGATGCCCTCAGATTCACACTTACAGAAGTTTCAGCTGTCTTACTAATATAATGTCAAACTTTTGCAATGCCACTTTTGCAATTAGCGCTAAGTCAAGGCTATGAATGAGTCGGAAAGTTCATCATTTCTAAGTAGTCGATTGTCCAGAAATGTAATATGAGTTAAAATTTTTATGTAATGCTTGACTTTTTTTAAATGCTGTACCCACCATTTAAATACCTAAAGACATTTAAAAAAGTGTTCTAAGTGTGAAATTGAATCCATCACTGCACATTGATTACAGCAATTCCCTCATTCAAGTGTAATGGGAGTGCAGATATCTAATATGTCAGCAAAACACATTGCAGGCTTATAGTTACAGCCTCCTGTTTATGCGAGTTGTGCTAAGAAAACAGATGTCAGTGGAGGAAAAAGGCCAAATGCATAACATAAAGCACTGGATTTAACAATGTGTAAATGCTACCAAGACGGAACTGTTTCCATAAGCCTGGAAACCATTGGTGAGCATCTCTACCTGTTTGCATTGATTTTTCCATATAAAATTTTCAATCTTCTACAGAACAAGACTGACAAGTGTGCACTGGACTGCTGCCTTTCCTGGCATTCAAAATACTGATTGTGGATTGTTTGAAAAGGACACTGATAAGCAACTGCATTTACCAAAATGAATGCTTTAATAATTTATGAATAATTTATGAATTCATAATAAATTATGAATATGTAATGTGAAATATTATGCAATTAACAGGGCTGTCTTTATTTGTTTACTTCCTGTATAGGGAAATGACCTTTGACATGCAAGACTGCATGAAATTCATCCTAGCCAGAAAGGATCCCTAGTTAACGATGGAAATGAACAAGGGCCAATTTAGAAGTTACATTGTCTGATGCTCCTGCGTCTGGATGGATCTTCTGTTCATGCACAACCACATTCAAATATTTAAGTACACTCAGTACCATGTGACATGCAGTTCACAGCCTTTTGGGGAACACCATTTGAAAAAAGATCATGTGCCCATCCACCACAATCAATTGCAAAATTTGTGATTCATTTGTTATGTTTTTTAATCGCTCTCAACCTCTAACCAACCTCCCATTTTCCTCCCTCCTCACTATCTTCCCCCTCATCCCTTTCCCCTCTGACCTCCGAGGTATTGTTCTCTGACAGGCGTCATCACAGCTCAGGCCAGATTACCTGCCCTGTATCTGCCCCCATCTCATGTCTTTAGGTTGGCTAGTTAATGGTCCAATTCTCCGACAGCTTCCTTCCTTTTTTTAGGACGCATGAGGTGATAATGGCATAGCACAACATCAGTTCAGAGCTGCGCCGGACTGCACGAATTTGTCCAGCTCGTTCCTGGGTTGCTGTCACAAAAAGTTACCAGAAGTAAATCGTATCTTGATGTGCCTTTTGCACTGAGGAGGCTCCTGTTTTTTCTCTCACCAGATTGATGCTGTTCGGTCTGTGGTATCCAGCTGCCATGTTGAATATATTTCTTTTAATTGGTGGAGCCTAGTGAGCCTGGTGTCTGTACCCTGTAATTTATGTCTCTTATTTCCTAATCTGTATCTGACAAAGTGATCCTGTCAGTGCATGAGAATAGATATTCTGATGACTGTCAGTTTACCGGATCCGCAGTGCTGAAGGTCGCTCTCGGGAGACATTTTTAATGCCTGCCCGCGCAAACATTGGAAGTGAGAGAGGATCAGGGAGAAGTAACCAGAAGGGCTTTCAGATTTTCCAGTGCATTAAGGTCTAACTAATTAATAAAACAATGAATCCTAAATCTCTAAATGCATCGTTACAATTTTGGCTAAAAAATTTTATTTGCAGTAATTATGTTTTAAAGCCAACCACATAAAAATAGATAGACTAAATTGTATTAATTGTGACTCCTTTGTGTGAGTGTGTCTCTCATTCAAGGTTATTTACAGCATTTATGCTCTGTGACCAGCACAGAGGGCAGTTACAGAATTAAGGGATGTAAGAATGGAGTGGTTTTGATGATGACCATTTGTGTCAGTAAAAAACCCTCACTGTCCCGTTAATGTCTGCTGTGGTGATTGAGAGGGGAGGGGTGAGCCAGAGAAAGAATCCCTCCGCTTCCTTAATCCTCTTCGGGTCTCTGTTGTGTTGATAAGTTTCCCGTTTCCAACAGCTTTGGATCTCTGATTAGTGGTGCTGCAGAAGGTTGGGAACTTTGTTGGTGACGAGTGCATCCAGCCACACACATTTTTTTTCTGTCTAAAGTCCATTGGGTATGTTTACAGAAGTAAGTTTCCTGAATAAAATTCCCGATCATCTATCTGCATGTTTAGTTTGGTAAAGTTATGTGTCATGTATGAAGTAGAGGCACATATGCACCTAACACTTTACATTTACATTTACAGCATTTATCAGACGCCCTTATCCAGAGCAACTTACAATCAGTATTACAGGGACAGTCTCCCTGGAGCAATTTAGGGTTAAGTGTCTTGCTCAGGGACACGATGGTAGTAAGTGGGATTCGAACCCGGGTCTTCTGGTTCATAGGCGAGTGTGTTACCCACTAGGCTACTACCCTAATGCTATGACTAAAAATCTGGACTAAATAATAAGAAACAATGAAACAAAATTAAAAAAAAAAAATTGTGAAGTGATTGTCACATGTGATACACAGCAGCACAGCACACGGTGCACACAGTGAAATTTGTCCTCTGCATTTAACCCATCACCCTTAGTGAGCAGTGGGCAGCCATGACCAGCGCCCGGGGAGCAGTGTGTGGGGACGGTGCTTTGCTCAGTGGCACCTCAGTGGCACCTTGGCGGCTCGGGATTCGAACCGGCAACCTTCTGATTACGGGGTCGCTTCCTTAACCGCTAGGCCACCCCTGCCCCCAGCATTAGTGCTCAGAGTGGTGGCCAGTGAATGTCACAGCACCAAAGAAAAGGAGGATCCAGGCTCAGAATGGGACAAGCACACATATAGGAATCTACTTTGGGGAAGAGGAAGTGGATTTGGGGAAAGGAAAGGTTCTTCTGTAGGCTGCTGCACCACAGCATGCAATTTGTGTAATCCATATCATGCCATTTTTTTTATATCAGTGTCATTTATTCAATCATTCAAGTAAACAAACTTTAGAACATTTAAAGTTACAAATACATTTACATTCTTTCAGAATATTTATTTGAATACCAAACAAAAATCATGCTGTATTTACCATTTATGATGCAATAAAGAAGACATTTCCGCTTCTTTGTCAATTATTCTGCCAACACATTCAATATAAGGTCATCATAGTACTGATATTTGCCCAGTTCAGATTGATTAGCCCTGTAGACTGCAAAGCAAAATACTGTCCAATATTGGAGCTGAACTGTACTAAATAAGGGTCTTAAAAACAGACTGTAACTGACTCTGGTTTTGCCTCTAAATCTTATTCAGCAAAGCTTGTTAGACCACTAATATAACATAATCCTCTTATAATCCTAATTCGCTGTGTAGAACGTGCATTGAGGGAGCCTTTGACCAATAAAGCACCGGAGACTGGGTTTAGACCCCCAGTAATACATTCTCTCTCTTACTTGCTTTTTCTTGTGGGAGGGCTTCCAGAATGACTTCTCTCTGAACTCCATCTAATCCTAAACACAGCCGCTTATGTGCGCTTATGTGCGATCTTTTTGGATAGGCCATGGTCTGAAATCTCTAGTTGAACAAGTTTACAGTGTTACTTCTCCCTTGCAGTCTTGGTAAGAGTGTGGCTATGATTTTCTCATGAGGTGCTGCTGCTGTTGACCGTGCACTGCATTCGTGCACCTACCAGCAGATAGGTGTTATTTGTATGATGGAGGTTATAGACCTTGCCCTTCATGTCTGGTGTGTTCTGGCCTGTCTGACCTTCAAGCTGAATGCAAATTCAAATGCTGATCTCACAGTGCAGAGCAACGAGCTTTTCAAGAGGCGTTCTGCCTGAAGGTGCTGAGATATTCACTGCCTGGATGTAAATGATGACCAGGTCCTTTCAGCTCCTCTCTGAAAAAAAAGAGGTCTAAAAGATGTCAGTCCTTTGTGCATTCAGCCTCATTCAGTCTTTACAAAAATAACAAGTGGATATTTCCCTCCATTGTTAGCGTGATTGCGCTCTCCCTCTCCCTCTCTCTCTTTCTCTGCAATACATAAGAGATCAATTGATCAGGCGCTCCTTGTGTTGGACTGCACTCATTAATCAGAGGCAATGCTAATTGTGATTATGAGCGTGTGTCTGGGAATGCAAAGAGTGGTGGATAAGACAAGGGTCGGCTTGTGCCTCGGGCTGCGAAACTGAGGCAGTGATGGAACAGCTTGGCGATGTCTCGCTCTGGGACAGCCTGTTGGAGGAAGATACGGAGAGCACCTGGAGCTCTAACCGACTGAGCTGTTGAGCAGCTTCCATATTTTTTTTTCTGTTTTCCATCTTTTTTTTAACAGTAAAGGTTAATGGAACACCGAGAGGGGATTGTCACATTATCTGACTTGCATTATAAAAAGTAATTAAACATCATGAAATATAATGCACATTTCAAAGAGAGACCTGTTTTTGTGGTTTGTTATGATTTTATTTGTTTTTCTCTGTGTGGGCAAATGGCACTTTATTCTGGTTTAAGAGGACCTTTCTGAACCACTATCATGTTTGGCCTTCAGAGATTTGGGATTCGAAACAAGGTTTCAAATGTTGGTATTAAGCAGCACTGTTTTAGATTGTACAATATCGGGAATAAATGAGTCTACATTTTGCTTTACACAACCACGGTATTTGCGGGAGCCTCGGTACTCTCATTATGGACTGAACTTGTGCTGGTGCCTGTGGCCATGAGTAAAACAAAAGTGCTTTTAATGGTATTTGATATAGGCATATTAATCAAATGTCACCTAAAGGCATACATGCTTCTTCTAACACCGAGTTGCAGTCAGGACTAAATGTCCTTCTGAGTATTGTGAGTTCTGCTCTGGCCTAGTCCTCTTCCAGGACTGGAATTTTGCTCCACAGAATTGTGTGTTTAGTGACAATTGTTTTGGAAGGTAAAACCAAAAATGTCACGGTTGCAGGACATGTCAAGGAAAGCAGGACGCGTTCGCACGACTCACAAGACATGGGATTTAATGTAAGGACACAGGACATCCCAAACAACGACCCGACAGAGAACAGAAACATGCATACAGAGGTGGGAACAATCTAGAATCAAGGGAACACAGGACAAATGTGAAATGGGACCAAAACCCAGACCTGAAACATCTCCTTTTGAACGTTTTTTTTTGGCACGCTACTGCTTTCTCAAACCATTTGACCTGTCTGTCTCAGGGAATTTAATGTTAAAACGTCATGCCAAATTATAGTAGACTTGAGGTCCATTATTGAAACATATTGGAACATTATTGTCTGTCTAGGGTAAATAACTAAGTTGATATTGTTTTTACTTTTACAACCGAACTGAGCATCCACGTATGAGATTGTATTTAACAGAGAATGGTGACAGATTGAACAATAGAATGGCCTTGGGGATGGGGGACTTTTTTCATTGTTGAGCTCTGTGAGTCTGTGAGAAACACATGGGGAGAGACAGGTACAACTCGCATCTCTCTCCAGGAAATCACACTCAGATGGACGCATGTCTAAACGCACACTCAGATATGGTCATAGTTGGAAGTGGCCACACACGGCACAATATGTTATTGGTGTCGCCTCATTGAAATGACTTCCTTCAGCGTATTCTCCTGTTAGTCCTGTTGTACTTGGCATCAATATGTTTGTCTGGAGCCAAGGGTAATCGATGTCTGAAGAAACAGTGCTTTTACGGCCAGGTGTTTCCATGCGTGTGGCTGTGTGTGCGCATTTGCAAGCAAAAGCAAGTACCTTGCCACAGCAGTGCAGACAGCATGGTCACCGCCGGCTGCACAGTAAATAGCTCAGAGAGTGTGTAGGTGCCAGGACCTGGCTATAATACTTTACCCGCTCCCTCACCTGCATCTGCCAGGCAGGGTGTCTGGGGAGAGGCATTTTTCTCCTTGTGACCCTGCTAATGTTTGGAACAGTTGGCTATAGTTGATGAGACCCGGCCAGTGTTCTCTCTCTCCCTCGCTCTGTGTGTGTGTCTGTAAATGGGGTGATGGATGCAGAGGAGGCTCTGCAGCAGGTTGCGATCTGTAGACCCATCTGTGGCTGAGCAAGAGGAGCCCACTGAATAATAATCACCTTCCGACATAAGATAGACACTTGCGTGTGAATAGAGAGCAAATGTGGCTCCGATAAAATAAAAAAAAAAAAACTGTTCAATTGGTAGATTTCAGTCAAGGGCAAACAGTGTTACAAGACACATAGTTTCTGTGTGATAATGTGAATAATGAACCATAGCAGATTTCTAAATAAGTGTTTTTGTAAGTTTTTGTAGCAGATTTATAAAACAGGTAGAGAAGGACTTGGAGGGAAGGTATTTAGCAGACACTCTTGTGCAGAGTGACGTACGTCAGTGCTTTTTAGTCCATTTCTCATCTTCAACCAGGTCAATAGGAGAAAACAATATAGTAGGGACAAAATAAATAAATAATAAATAATCATTCTACGTTATTACAAGATTATAGCATTGAAAAGGAGGTTGTAATTCGAAAAGGAAGATATTTTTATGCGTTGGATCTAAGTAGCAACATAGACAGGGAGAGAGGAGCATTGTTTAACTTTGGGAACAAGGTTTATGAAGAAACATGCTTAGATTATGGTTGATAATAATGTTCTTCACATGTGGAATTGCAGAAGAGACTGAGCTCAGTCAGCAGCACAACAGGTTGCAGTTACACTGAAGTCATTCACATTTCATCACTGTTACCATGGGAATATACTGTATGCACTTTATGTACAAGCCTCTCTGTGTTTGTAATTTTTCTAAATTACATAAAAGTCTTTAATTTATTTTGTTCTGGGGACCCCCCCAGTCGTATTTCACTTTGAGAACTACTGGTGTAAGACACATACGCCAATAAGCCATTAAAACTTTAATGAAGCTGTATACGTTAGCAGTGTGGCGTACAGTAACATGCATCCAAAGGCACAGAGAATTAAACAAAAAGACATCAACTTCTAAATTAATGCCTACCAGGGAATCTGTAAATCTTGTGTTGTTGAGCCTATTTAGCTGAGGTCTGTAATAAAATCTTGTAAACACTCGTTTCCGGACCCTTCCACTCTCACTGTTTACCCCATCCTGCTCTGTGGCCCCCAGACATTATCCCCAAATCCATTATGAGCGCTGCTGAGGAGGGAAAATTATTTTTTGGGTGTGCAATGGTATTTTTATTGTTACCACCACACTATTTATAAAAAAAAAAAAACTCCCCTTCGTCTGCGGGGCCATCACCATTTGTTCAGTTTAATTAGCCCATCTATTTAACGGTATCGCTTTAAGCATTAAAAGGTCAACTCTGCAGAGTTAATGGGAAGTTCACAGACAAAGAACAAGAAGTCAGGAGGAGAAGTAAAGCTTGAGGCTGCGTCCAACAAAATCAAAGGCGCCGGAGACAAAGAAAAGCCCCAAAAGTGTCTGATAAACAGGTGAAGACAGATACTGCGCCCCCCCCACCCCACCTTCTCGGTCCAGACCCCATCCAGGCCGCACAGTGGAAGGATGTGGGCATGTTTGGTGTCTCCTCTGTCATGTTTCATAATTTCACACCCGACTGATCCTCGGGGGCCTTACGGTTCAGCTGTCACTGCCGACAGAGGAGACTCACTCACACTGACTGATTGGTCCCTCCGAAAACTGCGGCGAAAAAAGAAAAAGCGAGCGAAAGGCGTAAAAAAGAAAGAGAAGAGGATGCCGGCGTTGTATTCCTCCGGTTAGACATGCTCGGACACACTTTTCAGCCTTTCCATCAGCAAGGGTAATGGAACAGCACAGACGGGTTGACGCAGAAACATTGGAAATCTTTGTACGACCTCATTGCTTTTTGACAAGCTACAGCGGGCCACTTTATGGGGGAGGGGGGATAAAACAAGGGGAGCAGTGTTGCAGGAATGCTCCCCTCATTCTTTCTTCTCCACCGAGAGCTGGCCTTGGACTTATGAGGGCTTGTATTTACTGAACCCCCCCCCCAACCCCGCCCGACGATTTTCTTGCCCTTCAGCGAGCGCGCATCGTGCCCTGCCTAGATTTATCATGCCTGTAGAGCGAGTGGGACATGCAGCCTGTAATTTTTAGCACCCCTCTATGACGGCAGTCTGGTGTTCATAATTTTTATGACCCCTCCATGGCAGTGTTACGATGGCTACTGTGCCTGTGGTTACTAAACATCCTCCCATTCAAGACCGCATATTGCTTTATGCGGAGTACCATTACTGTCAAGTGGCAGACATTATGAGGCAAAATGATTTCATTTTTAGCCAACGAAGAGGCATCGTGAGGCAGGTATAATGATATTAGTGCTGTTGCACTGTTTAGGACACTGTAAAAAAATGAAAGCAGAAGAATGAAGTAGCTTATATGGTTTAGTTAATTTTCAAAAAGTTGGCTGGCACCCTCTTTGTTTTGTGAAATTCTTGCCACGTGTTATGGGTCTTGATTTTATGATTGGGAAGGTTTGAAAACCCAGACTCCTCTTCAGACTGCAGCAGCGCCCACCCCATGCCTCCCTCCCTGCACTCTGCCGATTTCGTATTATCTCCCCGCTGACCCCATCTCACTGAGTCAATTATATCCAATTAACTGGCATTAAAAATAGTATATGTAGCGGCAGCCGTTTGTACTCTTTTGGCCGTTTCTATGGGAACTGCATGAAAAATGCAGAAGATTAGATGGCAACCACGCAGGCTTCTTTGTGTTTTTTTTCTTGGCCTCTGCGGCCAGGTGCAGCCAACAGACAGCTTGGATATCTTGCTTGAATCTTTGCTCATAGCCATTGTTTATTTCTGATCTCTGATATTTTGTTCATAAATGTTAAGCACTTCTATCTATCACATAGTGTAGCGATAAGGCTCAATGATGGGGAGAGATGGGCGCTTTTTTGGAGAACGAGTACGAGCACTTGCATACTAGTACTCGCCGATACCGAGTACTTAATAAAAACATGATTTAAATTTACATGTCATAGCATGTAAATTGGGGCATCATATCTGGGCTCCAGAACATGGAGGGGACGCAGGAATCCCACATTTTCTACCTCCAAGAGTGGCTGGTCACTCAATGCAATGTACTATTTGCCTGTGTTATATTCACAGCACGTGAATTGTTTTGTCGGGCACTCTGCGCCCTCAAACAGACACGCCGCTCAAACAGACATTTTTCAGACGTGGAATTGGTCCCCGGTATCGGGGGACTTTTAACGAGAACGAGTACTTTAGAAAATGTGGTATCGAGGCCGATACCAGATATCCCTACTCTTAACCATCACCTTTGGTGAGCAGTGGGCAGCCATGACAGGTGCCCGGTGTGTGGGGACGGTGCTTTGCTCAGTGGCACCTCAGTGGCACCTCAGTGGCACCTCAGTGGCACCATGCCGGATTGGATTTTTTTTCCTTACCGCTAGGCCAAGCTTTTCAAATATATTATAATTTATTAATGCAATTAGCTATTATTAGTTACAAAAAATGGCTCATTGTTTGTCTATTGTTAGGTTATTCAGATTATTTGAAAACTTTTGATGGGTCTTTGTGAACTTTTCACTGCATTTTAACTTTTTTTATTGACTCAGGTCAGTGTCTGTTGTAGACTGTAGTGATTTCAAATTCAGGAACCTTGATATTTTGATACTTATGCAGTGCAATCCTCAGCCTTAATAAGATTTCACAGTCTGTCCATTAACTCCTTAAAGCTTTGGAATCAGCAGAATGGACAGCTCTCCACAATTCTGTATGTACACAGACATGAAGTAGTAATCACCAAAAAATTAGATCCATTCTGTCTAATGACAGACTGCACTCGACTGTAATGTTTATTCATTAGCCAGAAGACACCGTTAATCAATTAACAGGAAAACAAAAACACCACGATCCCACAAGCAGGAGCACATTTCAGCACAACAAACAGCTTTTCACTCTAGAAGAAGCGGATGGTGATTCTGCCCTGATGTGATAATTGTCACTCCAGATGAGGTCCTCAGGGGCTGAGCAACCTTTTCGTAGTTGATCTCTACCCAACAGTGAAGTTATCTCCCTTCTTTTGGCAATTATCAGACCTGTTTTTAGCTCCTGACCTTCCGGTGAGGTTCCGATGCTTCTCTCATATCTTACAGTATATGTGGTGCGTAATGTTAATTGGCAAATGGCTGTGAAGGGACAAAGTAGCTAAGGAATTTCTGAAAATTCTGGATATTCTTGAATTCTGGAAATAACACAAAACAGAAGGGCGTGTCCCAGTCTTGACAGGGGCCAGTAATGACTTTTGATTGCTGCTGTGATGCAGAATAGTTTTCAAGGAAAAACTAGTAAACTAGTAACTAGTATAGTAACTTGTATTATCTGCTATGGGCAGTGGTGGCCTAGCAAGGGGCAGTGGTGGCCTAGTGGTTAAGGAAGCGGCCCCTGTAATCAGAAGGTAGACGGTTTGAATCCCGATCCACCAAGGTGCCACTGAAGTGCCACTGAGCAAAGCACCGTCCCCACACACTGCTCCCCGGGCGCCTTTCATGGCTGCCCACTGCTCACCAAGGGTGATGGTTAAAAGCAGAGGACACATTTTGTTGTGTGCACCATGTGCTGTGCTGCAGTGTATCACAATGACAATCACTTTCACTTTACTAGTAATGTGTATATTTGATGACAGCCTTCCTTCATCATGGTGATTGTGCAATGACACTGTGTGTATGCAAGCTCTGGATTGGAATGTTAGAGTATAAGACCTTTGGGAGCCTTTTATATTTCAAGGGGTTAATATGTGGGGCTGGTGGAGCAGGCGAGCGTGACTGTCAGAGCTGAATCTGCTAGCTGAGTTTCTCAGGGGTCTTGTTTAATGGACTTGAGCTGGGGGTCAAAGAAGAAAATGAGTTATGAACCCATCCATGACTTCCACCACTAAACTGGTCAGCAAATGGGGATACCTCACCATTCCAGTGCAGATAAATATACTTTATTAGTAGATTTCACTAAAATTAAACCCAACAGTAAGTCATGTGCCTTGGCAGATCCTGTGTATATTGTAGTTTCATTGTTCAAATGTTACCCACTCAGAGAATTGCTATCTTGGAGAATATCTGCTTCTCCGGTGTCCTTGATTCTAATCAAACAAAGGAGGTAGATGTTCAGGTATACGATATCAACATCAAATCTAGAGTTACTGACTGAAAACCTTAATTTAGTCTTTGCTTAGTTTTTTATTTTGTCCCCGGAACTGCATTGTTTCTACTCGCTTATTTGCCGCATGCAGATAAGCCCCTCAAGACCTGACAGAAGAGCAGGCAGAGTGTGACACTTTCTCGGTGTGGCATGAAAACAGCTGCGGTTTGGCACCCAGTGAGTAACACTAATGAATGAGTCAGACAGAGGAGAATTATCTCCTGACACCACGTTATTGATATTAAAATAGCCAGAGCAGCAGCATTGAGCTCAGATAGTGTATAACACATCACAGTTGTGCATAATGCACCCGTCTCATTTGCAGTTCTTCAAAAGCTGCAGATGTTTGTTCTTTGACTGGCTTTCAGTTGCTTTCTTTTCACAATGATTTACATTAAAATGATTTCACAATTTTAAAGTGTAATGTCTTTCCTGTTTAAGAGGTTGCCTGTTGTAATGTAATGCAGGGACATATTTGCATGGTGTGATTTAAGATGTTGCATGAGAGTCATGGTTCCTAATATCATAATGGTTTAATTAAAGATCTGGTGATCTGCATGCTTTGATTGATAGTGGTCGTGGTACCAAGATGTCTAGATCTGAGAACCTATTTGTGATGTCTGCCTAGCCTGTGGTGGCCCAGACCCAAAGTCAGACCCCAAAGCACCGTCCCCACACACTGCTCCCCGGGTGCCTGTCATGGCTGCTCACTGCTCACCAAGTGTGATGATTAAAAGCAGAGGACACATTTTGTTGTGTGCTGTGCTGCAGTGTTTCACATTCACTTTCACTTCTTTTCACTTTCACATACCATGTGTACAAGGAGCATTACAAGTGTACAGACTGGAGGGAAACAGCAGAGAAAGGGAGGCAATGGACACTGCACTACACTTCTATCATTGAAGTATCATTAACGTTTGACTTATACTTACACATAAACACATAGGGCTGACTAAGTAGTTAGTTTCAAGAAGCCATTTTTTTCTTTAGAATAAATAATATTTATTTCTGTAACTCCAGAAGACATTTAATTTGTGACATTAGCAAACATGACATAGGGCTGTGAAACTACAGCCCACAACAGCCCTCAACTAAAATGTATTGCTTAGTCACTAGTCATCCATGAAAAATGTTCTATCATTTTATGAATATAAATAAAGTAAAGAATACGGTATATTGCACTTTGAGTGTGAGAAGGACAACCAGTTTTCGATTTCAAATCGTCTCTAAAGGTCTAAACAGCGCATCTTTAGATATAACTGCCCAAAACTATTCTATATATTTACTCACAACTTCTTTGCCGAGTACTTATACGTTTTTAAAGGTAATTGATAAAATATCAATAAAAACGGCTTGTACACTCACCCAGTGCAAATGTTATGAGATAATCTTTCAGGGTGTGTGTTTTTGTGTGTATACGTGTCTGAGTGGACTTTTTACATGAGCAACTGCTGCTGCTCTGCATATATGGAGTATCCTTGATTCGGCTCCAGTTAATTGGCAAGGACCCATTCTCTTCAGAAAAGGCGGACGATATCAGTGCAAAATAAACTCTTTTCATATTTGATTTGCTGCATCCACTTCCCCAAGGCTGGCACGTGCCGGGTTAATTGAATTTCAGAACCTGCCTCTCTTTTCTCGCTGGCCGCCAGATATTGAAGTGCATGTAATCGTAATTTCGGAGTGTGCCCACTTCTGCTCTGGCACAGATGAGCGACATAATAAAAACCCATGCCAGGGCTTATTCACGCCATCGTTAGTGGGTCTGTGCTGCATCACGTGTTCCTGAGGGTGGGAAAAAACAAAAAAAACATCTGTTTATTTTGATGGAATTTTTCTTTCTCCACTTATCTTAAGCAGTCAAATCTGTAGTGTCTGGGGAGATGTACAAGCTGCTTACTAAGCAGGGAATCTACTTCTCTGATTGCATTTTATTTTTCACTTCCGCTCTTTGCTCAGGGACATAAAATGTAAATGGGGACTTTTCTATTGTGATCCTCAGGTGATTGAAGTCCTAGATAATCTGTGCTGGACCCATGACTCCTCTACAGTGTGTGCGCGCATGTTACAGCCTGCGGAAAAGATGTTTCGTAAATCCTCTCTGCCGATACCCTTGGGGGTCACTCTGTCTCGCTCACTTTTTTCTGCTCTCTCTCCTATTTATTTCTCATCTTTACTGTCTCCGGTTGGCAGGCCAGTGGAATTGCTCTTGTAATTTTATGTGAATCAGATGCACCCCGTTGCCGGTGCTGTAAATCACTCCCTGGGTCATCCGCCCAGCTCACCCTGTGTTGCATCAAAACTTGGAGCTGGATCACATGTGTGTGTGTGTGTGCATGATATATAGTGGTGGTGTGAAAATGTATAAAAGGCTTTTCTCATTAGGTCTGGAGCTGAGCAGTCTGCCGGGTCCACGACAAATGAACTTTTTCCGTCCTGGTGACCTGGAAGAGAGAGCGAGCTGGAAATGGCCTGACTTGATGCGTAAAGTCCTGGGCTTTGTCACTAAGGGCTCTTTCCTTGTCTGTTTATTTCACCACATGAAAGCGGCTGTTTGTTTTTTTGACATGAGGGGTTTTGTGGAATGTTTCCATGGAGCAAAATTCTCTTTGCTATCGATTCGGTAATTTAAGACAATGGATTTTTTTAAAACTGCTGGTCATTTCAGTAAATTGAATTCAGTGTGTGGGTTTTGATGGGTATTTCCATCAAGAGTGGTGTTTATATTAAAGTGTCTGAATCCCTGCCCACTCATGAGCTATCTATAGATATGTGTATATAGATTATGACTTGTCTCATTAAATGCCACATCTTCTTTCAAATGCAAAATTGATACATTAGTATGTAAAGACATGTGCAATTTTCACACAACTTTTTTCCAACACAATTTTTACCAACCACTCCTTTAGCAGTTAATTATGGTACTTAATCAGTTAGTGAAGACATACTGTTGTAGGCTAGTCAAAGTCAACTTGTCATCTCAGTGACCAGGTGCAGTCATTTGACAGCTTGTTGGTGTATTTCTCAAACCTCCCGTGAACCATCTTTGCAGTGTGTCGGTGCATAATTTGATTAAAAGCGGGCACTGCCCTCAGGAAAAAACTTTCCGTCAAGGGTTTACCTGGTCAACTACAGTTTTGGCAGCTGGTAGTAGGAAACGAACATCTTACCAGTAGAACACAAAACACTGCCAGTTTACCTTCTCCCAATTGTGCCTCCTATAGTGCCATGTCTTTGCCATGGTTTACTGTATCATATTTCAACAGACCTGAACACTGTCTTCCATATCTCTGTGATATAGTTCTGCTTACGGCTGCCGCAGAAATATCTGCTCCTCGAGACATTTGTTTTAGGCATGGCAGATTTTCAGTGAATCTTAAGTCTACTAAATTCGAGTTTCGAAAAAATATGGCCTTAAATATCATTAAAAATGACTAGTAATCCTTAAATCTAGAGTTTTTAAAAATCTTTAAAAATACTGCAGACCCAAAAAACAAGCCTTCGATCTGTCAGTAATCTGCCGGTCACTGCACACTGCATGCTGTCAGTGCCTAATCCGGACCAGTCCATGCGCACTGGGTACTGACAGCGTGCATGGAGATGACCAGGGCTGGTCCTAGCCTGTTTGGTGCCCTGTGCAAAAAAGTCATTATGATTTTAAGAATCACAAAATAAAATCTTGGAATCCTGCATGATAAAATATGACAAAGCATTTAAATATTTTATTACAATATTTTTAATGTAAACTCGACAGCTGAATACAGAAAAAAACACATATATTTATATATAAGGAAGCAGGATATATATGGAATGAAGTCTGAATATATGGAGGTAAGTAAACAGGGAGGAATAACAGCAGCAAACTATCGAACAACACCCGAAAAGAGATGTCAAACAAGTGTCAACAGTACAAATTAACTGTGCAATATATGTGACTTTTTTTTTACTTTTTTAATCCGATACCAACGCTGCCCAATCCCAGCGGGACATGAAATGTGTAGATTCAGGCTGCACACAAAGTTTATTCTGTTCTATTTTATACTCGTCACTGCCCGTGTCAGTAGCCCTCCGGGACTGTTTTGATGCCCAGTAAATTAAACACATGCTAACCCGCACTGTTTCAGTCCATATATTCAGACGTTCGTTCCATATATTCAGACTTTCATTCCATATATTCAGACTTTCATTCCATATATTCAAGTTTCATTTCATATATTCAGTTCCCTGTCATTATATATATATTATGTATTTTCTGTTTGGCTTGCCATAATACATTTACATCTACATTTACAGCATTTATCAGACGCCCTTATCCAGAGCGACTTACAATCAGTAGTTACGGGGACAGTCTCCCTGGAGCAACTTAGGGTTAAGTGTCTTGCTCAGGGACACAATGGTAGTAAGCGGGATTTGAACCCGGGTCTTCTGGTTCATAAGCGAGTGTGTTACCCACTAGGCTACTACCACCCTAATAATATATATACACACACACCATCTATGATTAAAGTTATATCGCAATATGAATTTTATGCCATATCGCACAGCCCTAGTTCTGCTCATGTCACCTTGACTGCTCTGGTTATGCAGTTCCACAATTTGTGATGAACTGTGTATTCTGGCACCTTTTTGTCAGAATTAGCATGTACCTTTTTCAACAATTTGAGCTCCAGGAGCTCTTTTATTGGATTGGCCAATAGATTGGCCAGCCTGCACATTCGCATGCTTTAATGAGCATTGGTTGCCCCCAGGTTTTGCTTCCCAATCACATTTGGCTGCTTTTAGAAAATGCAGACCAGGAATATCCCACTAGAGCTGCAGTTGTGGAGATGCTGTGACCCAGCCGTCAAGCCATCACACTCTGGCCCTTGTCAGAGTTGCTCAAATCCTTATGTTTGCCCATGTTTTCTGCTTCCAACACACCTACTTCAAGGACAGAATGTTCAGTTGCTTTCTTTTAAAACCCACCCACTGCCAGGTGCCGTTTTAATGAGATGATTCTGCTCTCTTGTCATAACATTGTGCCTGGTCAATGTATGTGCATGTGCAAATTGTCATAACTACCTGGCAGTTCTGTGTGATTGTCACACGGTAAGGGACTGACCGCCACGTCACACTCGGATCCAGCTGTGCCAGTCTAATTTGTTGATTGTGCTAACAGATTTTGTACGTACCCCGTTCATGTCTTCATGTAGGTGTGTGGGTGGGGTTGACAGGTTCAGTGAAAGGGCACTTTACATCGGGTGTAGCGGACAAGAGGAAGATTTCATTAAACACCACCCGAGGGATCCACCACTCTGGCCCCTAATGAGCTACTCACCCACCACATTTAACTGAGCCATTCATAATTCAGCAGAAGAGACAGAGCGTCTCCAAAAATTTTCCTTTTCTAATGGGAGTCTGACCTGCAGGCCGCAGTCATGGGAGAGATCTAATGTTATTTTTTCCCTCATTGTTCATGGTAGTGAGACTGCCTTTTCTCAGACCTGGAGGGACTCATTTCTAAAATTGTACCTTGTAATTTGAACCTATCAGAGATGCTCGCTTAGACTGTTCTGAAATGTGTCTTTAATTATTAACTGAAATCTAACTGAGCAGCTGTAAAGACCCATTTCTGTGAAAACTGCATGATTAAACTCTGCATAGTGAAATAACAGTCCTGTCCTTCATTAATTACATAGTAAAACATTGGAAAGAAATTGCATGAAGTAGCTGCCATAAAAAAAATATAAAAAGTTCCCATCCTCCCTGCAGGTTATATTTAATCCATGTGGCTGCGGAAAGACATTTGCTCCATTGCACGTACGTCTTCTTCCAGACGCAACTGTGCGCTGCCTTCTCATTATTCTTCACAACATCTCTGTTACTCTGCTCTTCCCATCACAACATTGGACCGGGTTCAATAACTCCCACTGAATAAGGGCACGTTACGAAAACCATGCATGTTTCTGTAGCTCCTTTAACCTCCGAATCTCCCAAGGACCTGTTGGCAGGTCCACATTTCCATTCCACATATTTGCTCCATGCATTTGCTGAATAACAAAGAGGAGCTGGGATGGTGCTGAACTGAGCGTCCCTGGAGCTTAGGAGGTTATCCATATGATTTTTGCTACATCATCAAAATATGGCAATAGTCAAAAGGTCATTCTCTTGAGTGAATACGTGCTGAGGCGGCTCTTACTAATTGTGAGGCATTCAGTTTTGTGGTCTGAAAGAGAATTTTCCCTCAGTGACACACTGAATGTTCTATAAATGTATGGTAGAATTCCTCCGTTAAAGAGCTGATCATTTGCTGGTTTAGTTTGGCAGCAGCTCTGGTACATAGATGTCTAGTAGGGCTGAACAATTTATTGAAATTTAACGAACAATTTGACTCAATGCGATTTTATAAATCGCGATTGACTCTGACTCCATCAGTTAATGTCAGGGTTTCTGTGGGAAGACGTATTCACAGACATGCTGGAGACAATCAGTGAGCCACAGGCTGGAGCTAAAAAGTTAGGGCCCACAACTAATTTACAACATGCAAAACAAGGAAAACAAAGTAAACTAAGTTCAGGCAATAAAACAAAGTTCTGTCCTCTTTGCAATTTTTTGCGGCAGCCCACGGGGAGCATTCAAGAAAGAAATCGCACAGTATGAACGGCGAATAATTAAATCGCAATAGCAAACTTGTTTCTTGTTTCTTAACAAGAACACATCCTTCACTTGCCACTGGACATAGAAAGTGTTCATGTATTCAGTAGCCTGACATTTTGTTCCCACACTTGAGATCTTGAAATATTATGGCATTTGCCCACACCGTGTGGTCGGACACATTCAGTAAAACAAAGTTCTGTTCTCTTTGCGATTTTTTTGCGGCAGCCCACTGGGGGCATGCAAGACAGAAATTAAATCACAATAGCAATATCTGTGAAGTAAATCGCAATTCGTTTTTTTTTTTTAAATCGTTCAGCCCTGATGTCTAGACCAGAGACTGTGTTTGGGATGTCTGCTGATATACCCTGTATTGAGTGTGGAGAATGGAGGGGAATAGAGGAGTTATGGAGCAGGTGCATGCTGCACTACAGCTGAGTGTGTGACACCTTGACAGGGCGTGGTTTACGTAGGACGCATGACAGCAGTCAGCCGGCCCTGTGGGCACCTCTCTTTTTTAAGCACAGTTTATGACCCACCATTATTATTCGTTTGGCTTTCAGAAATAACTACACACCACCAAAAGGGGCTGGGTGGGTAGCTGGTTCTTCCTCTGCATGTCGACCAGCAAGCAGTCCTTTCTCGTTTTTTATTCCTGTAAATCCCTGTAAGTCACACCATATACAGTATAGTCTAGACAGGAAAAATATGGCCAATTATGTTTGATTTATAAGTACATAAGGAGTGCAGTACACATTTATCTGGTACTGTACATGACCGGTGTGGCTCAAAAGAATTGAAAGTACCGTACTGTGACTGTAATGCCTCCAGCCTGTGGGAGCACCGTACGGATCATCACTTGTGCCCATTAGTGAAAGCTTTTTAATGAAGTGTAGGCTGCATTTTTTTTTTTTTTATCTGTTAAAAAAAAATTGTTTCTTAACAAGAACACATCCTTCTCTTGCCACTGGACATCGAAAGTATTCATGTATTCAGTAGCCTGAAATTTTATTCCCACGCTTGAGAATTCACCCACACTGCGTGCTCGGACGCGTTCAGTCACATAAAACTCTGTAAATTATTCTGCTCTCAGCACTCGTAAAATGCTGATTATTACCAGAACTGTGTATAATATTTTCACTACAGAGTGCTCAAGGTACTATGTTATCATACTCTTAATTATGTTTTTTGTCATTTACTCCTATTAATGTTCTTACCTAATCTATTAATTACAATGCCCATTAGCATTTAAATGAGAAGGGAGTCAATAATTAAATCAGGCTATTTATAGTCATAATTGAATGACCCCTGGCTTCCTTTTGATGGGGTAGTGTAAGGCGAGTCCAAAACGTGATTGAAAGGGAAATAAAAAGTTTTGCAGAGAAAATGGATTTCCGCTCACATGGTTGGTGATGAGGGTTTATTGTTGCTTATTTTCTCCTGCCTGTTTTGTGTGTTGGTGTAATATTACCATAAAGATGTGCTTTATGGGAGGGTGAAATTACGGGGGCAATCTGAGGTTGTATTACGGTTCACTACTTCAGCAAACAAAAATGTGTGGTTGAGTGATATGTCATCTATAAATTGCAAATTATTGTTCATGGGAAGAGTATGATTGGTTGTTCCTTTTCTTTGAGGAAACCATGATGTGACTTTAAGATCTTGGTTGATAAATGCGTCTGTCCTCGACCTGTTGTTATACCTGCTTGTGACATGAAAGTGAAATTGTGCGGCCCCCCAAGTGACAGCACCTGAAGTGTTGCTGAAAATGAGCGGGAGCAGCGAAATTGAGACCACAGATTGCTCCCCAAATTGCAGCTAAGTGTCGGTTGCTATTGAAGTTTGAAGAATAAATTTTGTGCGCAGGAGCGTGATTTTTTTATTTTTAAATATTCAAGAGAATCATTTAGCGTTTTCCTGCAGGTAGGAGGGTCAATACTTTGGAGCTTTTTAACAAACGTTTTTAGCTGAAGAGAGCGCAATTGGCATTTCGCATATTCACATTTGCATTCATTTCAGGACGAGGGGGTTTGTGGAGTTGGTGTAGTCTCGCACTTGTAGTCCTGAATTTCCGATTAAACAATCTAAACTTTGAATGGTCTGTATTTTAAAGAAGAGAATGATTTTTTTTAATATCTTATTATTTTTTAATTATTTAAATTGTGTTATAGATCGTCTTTCTTTCTTGCATTGTTTGTCTATTTATGTGACTCTTGAGGATGTTCAACCTTGTCAGCTGTATCCACCTTTATGCTTGTTGTAGCCTGACTGTGGTCAGATACAAAGCTTAACAACCTTTGATGAGACAATTTTTACCCACCCCTGCCAGCACAAGGTCACCCTGACCAGTTGGCATGGCGAGGGTCCGTCTTCGTGGAGCAGTGGGCCACGCTTGCGCTGCGTGCGCAGCGGCACAGTAATCAGTGTTTTTTTTATACGACTGCGCTGGGCGTGCTAACAGCTTGGCAGGCAGCCTTGCTCGGGCTCATTAGGGGCGTTATGAGAGCAGACCTCTGTGATGGGGTCATGCTCTCTACCACTTACACACATGCGGGGAGCACAGAGAAAAACACAGCTCCACTTAGGGGCTTTGATTAAAACACACTTTACTTTACGACCTTAGAGGCTTACTTCATTTCTTTTTCTTTTTTTTTTTTAGCCATTTTACAGCTTCATTCAGTATTCAGTATGCATATAATAAAGTAGAAGTCAGGTGCATGGTGTGTAAAATTGGTGTCAATCTAATGTATGCAATACAAAATACACATTCGATCATGATAATTGCTAATCTTGCAACAAATAGTTATTTGCATTACTTTCAGTCTCATCCCTGCTGTGTTAAACTAGTTCTGGACTAAAACACACCACCCTTTGTGTGCGCTTGAGCTAAGCTATTAGCATTCATAAACCATGCCTCCAGCTGTAAAAGTAGAAGAGGGGACAAGGCCAAAGAAAGCCTGGCCGCTGAATTTCTTCCAATAAGCATCACTTATTTATGAGGCCTTGTTTACACAAATGGAGAATGAGCTCACCTCCGCATCACTGCAACCTTTCTGGTTCAGGTGAGGGTGCGTGGGTGCTGTGCCAGTCAGCCGGGCCCCATTGTATTGCACCTGTGGCAGTGCAGTTTCATTTTACGCAGCCGTGGACAATTTATACCATCGTCCCACCACCTTCCTCCTCCTCACCCCTCACTCTCTCAGTTTTTCCTTGGTCTTCGCCTTTTCTTTATGTTTATTATGCAGTTCCCCAGTGATGTGGGGTCGTATGGAGGGTGCGCCTCTATTATACCAGACAGGGCAACCGGTGAACAGAAGACAAGGAACACATGCTGATGCTCATGATGGTGGTGTTATTCTCTCTGACTGACTTTCCATCTCCCTCATGCAAACACCCAAAACCACAAAACACACACACACACATACCATGTGTTTACCTATATCTCCCTGTCCTCTCCCATCTCTGCCGCATCCTCCCGCCATCCCTCCCTCCTGCATTGTATATTTGCTCCTCCTCATCTCCCACAGCAGTGGGGTATCCCCTCATTTTGCTACAGCACAGCTGTTTCTCCATTCCCCCGATGCATTGTAGAGATGGTTTCTGTGCAGGGCATTGTCATGGGAGTCTGCGTGCATTATTGCATTTGCAATCTTATGTAAATAACATCCCGTGATGGAAATGACAGCAATCTGCGGGCCCCTACTTCCCGACTGAGATGATTTCATGATAGGGCAGCAGGCAAGGTGGCTGAACTCGGTTTGAGGCACGTGTGGCATGCCGTGTGCCAGGACATTGTGGTCTTTACCATGTCTCTAATGGCCCTGCGACCTTTCTGTCATAGAAAAATCATAAAGTCGAGTTGAAGTGGAAGTTTAATATGATAAGTGGCATTGAAGTGAATTGAGTGCCTGCAAACAAGTACAGTTTGTGTCTTTTTCTTTTTTCTCCTGAAGATCAGCATTCCATCAAATGTCAACATGGCCTTTGGCTGAAACTAATTTCCCATGGTTATTTTCCCCTTTTAGTGAATGGAAGTTGAGTGAGATTATTCGATGATGAAGTGGGGTTGCCGTGGTTATAGTTTAAGAGGGTCCCATGGTTGCCGTGGTTATACAGGATAAAGAAACAACCATGACTGCAAGGAACTAGACACTCAAATTGAACAAAATTGCTCATAAACCTTCTGGGAAGGTTACCAAATTCAGAAAACGCATGGTTATGATTGGAATGTCGTAAACAGAATAGGACACCTAAAGTCAAGATTCCAGAGTTGCCTTTTGGTCAATGATGGAACTTTATCCTTGACATTTTATTAAATCTGTATGCACAAGAACATCAGAATCAGTTCTAAATGTGCTCTTTTTTCTGAATTGCTGGTGCTTAAATGAACCTTTGGATTCTATGTGAATTTCTATTTCTTAGCTGGAGAGCTAATTAACATCACTTCAGACAATACCTGTAGAAGCCCCACTGCATATTCAAAACAGGATCCATGGCGTCCACCGCTGCTGTCTGGTCTCTGCATTTTTCATGCAGGGTCTCCATAGAGTGCTGCCTCCCTGTTTGTTGTTTTATGCATAATGACATGTCTGACATTTCCCTTCAGCGTGGCCACGCAAGCTCACTGCACACGTGAAAGGTCACGCCTGGACCGCCCTTGGATCAGAAAATAAATAAATAAATGAAAACAGCGACAGGGAAGCTCTTTATCGACTAAATGAGATCTGTGTTTGTGCCAGGGAAGGCGAAAAGGCCAGTTGTGTTACGCTTTGCATATGAGAGGAATGTGAATTGATTTGGCCTTCTTCAGGGCTTATTGTATGTATGCATGTATGCTGATAATAATGCCAATTAATGCCATACTGAAATATTCTTTTTTTTTCTATCCAGCAGTTTTTTCAGTTCCATGAGCAATTTATTTTGAAGTGGTTGATATTTTTTTCTTAGCATCTATAAAATGTGAACGTGAATTAAGGATGCTCCGATCCAATGACTTTTAATCATCAGATCAGAAGAGGATTAGTAAATATATATAGCTAATGAAGTTAGCTATGATATAATGCCATAAATGATAACTCAAAATAATAAAATTTTTAACTACATTAATTAATATGCCAAGTAAGAAAGGCAAGTAAGAGCGCAGTCAGTCACATATTTGGGTACAAAAGCAGCTATTTCCCAGATGGGCTCAAGCCACAGCTGCTTGTATCTGGAATGGCAGTATGACAAAAAATGTTTGGAGGTGGCCAGCTGAGAGAAAGAACCGCTAAACTGCCTGCTTGTCTGAAATACGATTCAGAGCATGGCAGCAACCACAAAAGCAGTGCCAATCAGCGTTTATTCTCATTTTTTAAAGATAACACTTTTCATTAGTGCTTATGAATGGCTGTGGCAGATTGTAAAAACATTTAGTATATGCAGTTAATGGTGTAGAAAGGGTTGGTCTATACTGGCCAGTTGCATTTTTTTTTGGTTTTGTTATCATTTGCATTAAGCTAAATAATTTAGCAGTACTAATGAGCCGGCAGAGTCAAGAAGGAGAGGCAGAGGGTTATTGTAAGGCATGTTTAATTAGTGCCGCTCCATGCCAATTGGCTTTGGCTGAGTTAATAGGGATATGAAGGATTTAAGCCTGTGAACTGGTTAGAGGAGAGGTGGAAAGAGGGGAAGGACACACATTTATAAAAAAAGTAATTGAATTCAATCAAAGGCAGCAGGAACGGCCATTACCAGAGTCATTGAGACAAAATGGGGATCACATGGATTGTAACTGAAATGTCAAATCCCATGTCAGTGTGGTCTGGCCTGGCCCAGAGTTGTTCCCTGGATCAAATCTAAACTTGTCCTTGTCCTTTTTCATTTAGAGACCACGCTCTCCATTCGCCAGATGTACTGAACCCAGCGTAACTTTTATCAGGACGGGTGGATGGGTACAGTGAAGGTGGAAAATTGATTTTGGAGCTGCTTATCGGCCGCCCGAGCCTGCTTTTCCACAGGATCCCTAATGGCACGTGTGAGCATTGGGCACCGTGGTGTGCTGTCATCTGTAGCCTGGCCAAAATGTCCCCTCTGTTCTCTAATGGGCTTCGTTCTGCCTTGCCCCTCTCCTTCTTCTGTCAGCGTGTCAACTTTATCTCTCCACAGCAGTGGGGGGCAGAGTGGTCCCTCTCCCCACTTCAGCCGGCTCGGACCAGGGCCTTCACCTTGACTGATAGTGTTTTTGGTTGGTGTTCAGGGGCCCCTTGGCCCCTCTAATAGGGCCACAAGGGGAGAGAGTGCAGGGGCTCATACTGATTACCGGAGAAATAACGATGACAGAGGAAAGATGGAGAAATTGTTATGTTTATTTTGGACATAAAGGAAAGCAGGAGCCAAGAGAGGGAGAAAATTGGCAGTGAGAGGGATCTGGATCAAACCTCCAGCTGTTAGGACCCCTACCACAGACCCAGCAGCCATATTTACCTCCAATAAGCCATCCCTCAACATCCCATGTGCTGTTATCTCATTTACGAAGATGTGAATAGCCTTATATTCTGTGTTCGGCCTTTGTGCAGCATGGCTATATAATTGACGGGCCAGAATTAATGACCAGCGTAGTGTGGACACCGTAGCATTTCCGTGACAATATTTGCCAAAAGTGCCTCAAGCTTCCAGAAATGCGATGCAGTGGGGTGCATTGGCTTTTGTGGTACAGCTCTTCCTGCGTCCAGCGGAATCAGCTCGCTGATGAAGAGGTGCTAATGAGAGCTAGCAGACGGTTTCAGTCGGGCGTGGGCAGATGGTGCTGCCGCTCAAATGGACGGCGGCTTTACTGTTGCGACAAACAGCGGCATCGCAGATGTACAGAAAGCACTTCAGCCCTGTTTACAGCCCCTCTCTCAGCCGCCCGCTACGACTGACTCAGTGACAAGCACGCGGCTAAATGCCCCTGAACGAGTGCGAACGCAAAAATAGCAACTGATTGTTGAAGGAGTTTTTTCCCTTCATTTCGTATCAGATGGCCAGAACATCTGTGCTGAACTAACTAAACCAGAGACTCCATAGAGAGGAACTTGGACAAACAGCTCTTCTTCTTCACTCTACACTCATGTGTAGTTAGTGGTGTAGTTGACACTAGGACTGGACAAATGTTGAAATCATTAGTAATAGTGTTAATAGTTTTTTTATATCAGTTTTTGTTTTACTTTGCGCGCGTGGTTTAATTATTTAAGCAGCGTCATCTGATTTAGTCAAAGTTGTTTACTGCAAAAAAAAATAAAAATTTGAACCAATGCAAAACTTGTAATTGAAGGCTTGCGGTCTCAATTCTCAAACCGCCAAGGTGCCTCTGAGGAATCGTCCCCACACTCTGCACCCCGGGCGCTTTTCATGGCTGCCCACTGCTCACTAAGGGGTTAAATGCAGAGGACACATTTCAATGTGTCGCTGTGTGCTGTGCTTGCTGTGCAACACAATGAAAAAAAAACACTCTCAATAAGAATTTACTAACACTGTAATACTGACACATTAGTTTGGTAGACTTTCTTCTCTATTCTACATCGATACCAACATCAGCTTTGCATTAATGGAGAAGAGCTAAATGTTTCTAAAAGCCATGCTTACAAGAGAGGAGAGCAGTGAACATCTCATCAAGAGCCTGTGATGACCATCAATCAATTTGTGCAGGACTTCCAGTAAGCAAGGTTCATCTGCGGGATCGAATCCCGATCTGCCAAGGTGCCAATGAGGTGCCACTGAGGTGCCACTGAGCAAAGCACTGTCCCCACACACTGCTCCCCGGGCGCCTGTCATGGCTGCCCACTGCTCACTCAGGGTGATGGGTTAAATGCAGAGGACAAATTCCACTGTGTGCACTGTGTGCTGTGTATCACATGTGACAATCACTGACAATAAAAAAAATGTGCAGCCACCGATTGTGTAAGTTGTCCCGGTTAAAAAGATTTTCATCATAGGTGAACTTTAACTGAGAGAGAGAGTGTAAATAATCCAGAAATCACATTGTATGGTTTTTAAAGAATTTATTTGTATAATGGTGCAGAAAATAAGTAATGTGGTTGATTCACCTCAATACTTTGTAATGTAACCTTGGTTGGCAATGACAGAGGTCAAACATTTCCTGTAGGTCTTCACCAGGGCTATTCTTCCATGCAGATCTTCTCAAAGGTTGTGATGTTTTGGGGTTGTTGCTGGGCACAGATTCTCTATTGGACTGAGGTCTGCAGACTGGCTAGGCCACTCCAGGTTTTTTACGTAGCTTCTCCTTTATCCGCCGAGGTGCCACTGAGCAAAGCACCATCCCCACACACTGCTCCCCGGGTGCCTTTTATGGCTGCCCACTGCTCATTTTGTTATGTGCACTGTGTGCTGTGCTGCAGCATTTCACAATGAGCGTTTGTGATCATTGTCATGCTGGAAGATCCAGCCACATTTCATCTTCAATGCTCTCGCTGATGAAAGGATGTTTTTGGCCAAAATCGCACAATACATTCCCCTTTCCTTAATATGGATCAGGCATCCTGTCCCCTTTACAGAAAAGCAACCCAAAAGCATAATATTTCCACCCCCATACTTCACAGTGTGTCTGGTGTTTATTGTAGATTGGTTCGTCCCAGTCTTGTGCAGGTGTACAACCTTGTACCCGGTGTCCTTAGACAGCTCTCTGGTCTGGAGTCTGACTGTGGTCAGGTGTCTTTTATACAGATACCGAGCTCAAACAGGCACCAGTAACAGGTCTGTGAGTGTCAGAGGTTTTACACTTTTTACATTTTTTACATTCTGTAAATTATAGAACTCTCATTTT
Organism: Denticeps clupeoides; assembly: GCF_900700375.1. Classification (NCBI taxonomy): domain Eukaryota; kingdom Metazoa; phylum Chordata; class Actinopteri; order Clupeiformes; family Denticipitidae; genus Denticeps; species Denticeps clupeoides. The sequence continues at coordinate 21,049,534 of NC_041710.1, forward strand.
TGTTCAAATGTTTTTTTTTTTTTTTACCAAAAAACAAATGGATTTCCTTCAGAACATTCAGCAGAAATGTAGTACAGTGTGAATCAGTGGATGGGACTCTTGACAGTGGGAATTAGCCATTTATGGTATAAAGTAGTGTTCTGTGCCATAAAAAATGAAATGGTGTAGTTTGTTTCATTTGCTCTGTTTACCTGTCCCACATCATCCTACATTTGCAGCTCTACCTTTGGTTAGTGCTTTGTTCATTGACCATTCAGCATTATTTAGTGCGTGGACAATCACAGCAACGCCTGATATAAATATTGTAGATGGAGGTCATTTTAAATGCAGACAGTGACATCAGCTGTGTTCCCACTGAAGCACATGCAGGCGGGCAGAGCTTAAAACCCGTACTGCAATCAGGCAGCAGGGGCACTAGATCTGTGTTTTTTGAATGTGTGGTAGTAGCATATTCTGCACTGTTCCAACAAAGACCTTATTTTTTCAACAGTCTGGATGCCAGGGCAATTTGTTAAGCTGTCATTCTCCAAACAGTGACAGTTCTCACAACAGACTCACGCAACGCACAAAGATCCATGAAAGATGAGCTGCCTGTGGCCATTTGTCTAGACACCACTGTTATGAATATGATCTGGGTGTCTTTCACTCTGAGTTTTGCACCAAAGGTTTTTTTTCCAGACTGCGTTAGGAACATGTGAGAGCTAAACAAGAAATGCCCGGAGCACCTCAGCCTTGACTGGTAAACTCGATACCACCGGTTTAAAGGCGTGAGCTCAACAGTCTTTTATGAGTTTAATTAGGGTTAAACTTGTAGTGATACAGACTTGGAGAAGCCTGATGCTATTGATTCACACCACACACAAGGGAGCACACACACACACACACATGCACACAGCTAATTTGCGCTCACCTATCCACTTGTACGTGCTCATGATGGGTCATATAATGAAACATACGGCTACTGGAGTGTTTAACCCCCGTGCACTCAGGATTTAAGGCCTTTTCCCCCAACTTTAATTACAACATGTTTGTCTTCCATCTCTGTCTCTATGGAAGATGTAGTGTAATTACTTCCACTGAGTCATCTCTTTCTCTCTGTCTCTCTCTCTCTCTCTCTCTCTCTCTCTCTCTTCCTTTTCTCTCTGCTCACTGCTTACAAACTGTTCATGTGAGAATCTAATATTCTTTGGTAAAGACCGAAGAACCTTTTTGCTAGCAGTTTAAGATAATAAAGGTTGCCTGCTGTGATCCGGTGAGTGAACAAGGTAGAGCCAGTTCCTTCAGAAGACAAGCGTCTGATACCAAATAGCCATTTTAACAGGGAGAGGAGGGGTCAGTGGTCAGCAAAAAGCTAGGATAGCACTCATCTGCAGTTTATTAATGCAATGAATGTTGCCTGCACTCTGAGGTTTTCAGTCCTGGCTCAAGTGTAGAACCCCACTTTCAAACCAGACCTCATTTCCATGGAAATGAAGATGTCAATGAGAGCAGGTGTATTATGCATTGTGGATAATGAAGATGGATTTGTTTTATAACGGTTAGGGTTGTATTGTCAAATCAGTTGAAAACATTGCTGCATGTTGTGATATTGGCGGCCTTTTTGTTTGTCATTTTTCATTTGTTTCTCGCTTACCGATGTAAATATAGCATCAGTCACTCTGAAAATCAAATGTATCAGCTGGTATTCAATAGGGTAGAAAAAACAAGCTGACAGATGAAGTTTTTTCTAGATCAGTTGAAATCTGTTTCCACACACATGGTGTGATGGTCAGATATTGATGTGATGTGACCTCATGACCTCTGCAAAATGTCTCGGTGTTGGTCCCTCTTTCACACCTCTCATGTCAGTTATTCAAGTCTAATCAGTCGAATCCCTCAAGAACACAAGATTATGTTCGTGTCAGGGTGTCGTGTGCAATTTTATGCCTACAACAATAGGAACAATGACACGTGTTAGACAGGCTTGTGTTTGTGTCTGTGTTACTTTTAAGTAGATTGGCTAGAACACTTGTAATCCATAATGACCCATTGAGTGGTTCCTATTTATTGTAATAATAATAATAATAATAATAATAATAATAATAATAGATCTCAGGAAATTTTTCTATTGTTACGTGTGTGTGTGTGTTTGTGTGTGAGTTTATGTATGTGAGGGCATATGTGTTGGTGTCGGGGTGAGTGCACTTGACAGGCAGTTACCCCCTCTAGTGGTCATACAGTTACACTGCACCTGTGGAAGGGAAATGAACAGCATTGCCCCACTGAGCGTCACAGCCTTCATCTTACCCGAAGGTGTGTGTGAATGTGGTGTGAGACTGAAGCTTTGAGATCTTCGTGGTGGCGGGAGTTGTATTTATCTGATTGTGGGCATTTTGATATCACCTTGACTGTTTGAATGAAGTTTCTGAAGATGCAATCCAAATGTTCTCAAACTCTTTTTTTTATTTATTTGCTGGCTGTGTGCTGATAATGACTGATTTCTCTCTCTCGTCTTCAGGACATACTTTTTTCTTTCTTTGTGGTTTCTATCCACACTGAGGATTACAGCAAAATGTATCTTGCTTTTATGATCCTAGCTGGAGGTAGTTTGTTAGAGTACGGGTCATTAACTCAGTAAGCATTTTTTCAAGTGCAGCTATTTTCAAGTGTTGTTTGTAGGTGTAAGAGCTTATAATTTCAGTGTGATGGGTGCAAAAAAAAAAAAAACATGTGAAAGGGGATTTTATTGGGTTTTCTGTTAACAGAAAGCAAAAAGTTCAAGGCTAACTTATGGCCTTGTGGCATTCTGCAAGTGAAAATTAGTTGATTTATATTCAAACAATGTGCATTAATGCAGGAAATTATATGGCTAATATGAAGCCCTTCAGGCCAGTAGGGGGAAAAATTAACTTATAAGCTACTAAGCTGATAAATATTTCACCCCTGTAATCATAAATTGTCTTGGTGTCTGGTTCCTGTTTTACACATTTATTACAATTAAAAGGGTTTAAATAACGACTAATTAAATGGAAGAAAAATGCTTTTCTTGCCTCCATTTTTACTTTGCCCTCAGTTTTTTTATTCTCCTTTGAAATATAGCTCTTTCTCTTTTTCTTTATTCCCTGCCTCTGTTCTTTCTGGCTTCTTCTTCCCTATCAGTAATGGAAAGTCAGGCACGTGAAGTCACGCTGGAGCGTGAGGGGGAAGCAGGGGGTGACTTAGGCTTACCCGGCCATGCCTTCCAGTCAGGTGGCCGCTCCACTCTCTCTGACAGGCCTGTGTGAGGGGCCGGCCTGGAGACCTCATGGGGATCATCTACACACACACAGAGGAGCACAGCTCACTGGGTCTCAGCGCTTTAGCCAGTCATCCTGTAACGCTCCATTAGCCCTCCAGCCTCCAGGGCTGGCCAGGGGATGACAGCGGATCTCCGAGGCTGGTGCTGAGAGGGGCTACGTAGGCACCAACAGCCCCTTGCCCTCAGTTAGACACTTATTCGCATAGGGTGCTGTTTTTTTTTTTTTTCATCAAACTGGTTCTGTGTGCAAAACTTGATGCTTGTTCGCTAATGTAAGGTAAGGTGTCCCCTACATGAACACATAGGACAAATCTTGAAGATGTGTAATTATTTCTGCCATCCAGAGAGGCTGGTAATTGTCATCACTTCAACTGTGAGAGACAGAATGTAAAAAAACACATTGAATGCTGTTTTCCCTTTTGCCCCACTGTAAACCTACATCCCTCAATATATCACATGCGCAAACATCATTAAATATTGTTTCCTTCTGGTTTTATTGGGTTTGTTTATGTAAATCCCTTGACCTTAAACTAATAAAGTAGCCCCAAAGTCTATGTGTGCTCATGCTTGTAAAGCTGTGCTATGCTGTGAAGTCCTAAACACACAAACCCTTCAAATGGAACTTGTATCACAGACATATCAAGGTGCCCACAGCTCTAACTTTTCTGCAATCTGCAGCCCCACCATTACAAACAACCCGTCCACCGCCATCATCCAACACACACACATTTCCCTTCATCAGTGCTGGATAATGAGCCCTCCTGGATTCCGGCTGAGCCTTGGCGCGCAGCTCTCCGACTGACAGCGTCGCAAATGTATCAGATAAAGCCAAGCGTTGCTATTTGAATAAGGTAATAGAGGACGTGCACAGTACAGAAAGAAATAACTAGCGGGAGCGGCGCGGACGCGGGCGTAAATCAGCCTCTCAGCAGCTCTTAACAGGGGGAAGCGGCCACGCTGATTGCCTCAGGTTGTATTTTTCATTAGGGCGTAATTGCAGAGCAGCCGAGACCCCGACGTGCAGTTCATCAGACCGAGAAATGATGGGGAAAAGATGGATGCAGGGAAACATATGGGTCCAGAGTGATGCAACTTGGTCCAAAGACCTGTCATTCTTACCTTTCATTCGTTTGTTTGTTTTTTCTTCCTTTTTTTCTGTCATTGAGACCATTATAAAATCTATTTGCTACATAGCCTGTGGTGATTTGCAACATTTTCCTCATTTATTACACTTTACGAAGTTTCACGCGTGTTAATTTGAGTGACATAGGTTACACTTCTCACTTTCTCGTCGCCGCCCCGTCCCTCCCACTAACACCATCTTCTTCCAATTCACTCCCAGTCCATTTTAGCCCTGGTCTTTATCCACCCTCTCTCCCCATCTCTGTCTGACCTTTCCCTGAGCTGTGTGGGTCCCTGCGGCAGATAGATGCAGCGATCTGACCCTCCACCCACAGCGGGATAGCAGGGGCGCGTGCTCTCAGGGGTGACCGGGAGAGAGCCAGTGTCACCTGCCCTCCTCCACCTGTCCACAGCAGCGACGGCATGGCAGGCTTTTAGGGAAGTTGTTTGCATTGGGCCAGAAGCCTTGTTATTTGGGCTTGTTCGTGTCGGAGGTGAAAATGACTTCATGTGCGCGCGGCTTTATGTGCATGGCTCCGCCGTTCCGCTCCACCCACATACAGAGTGACAGGGTGAGTGGGGGGATTGTGTGTGGGTGTTTTTTTTTTTTTTTTTTTGTTACATTCCACTTTTGGTCTTGCTTTTCAATTGAAGGTCACACATCTCTAAAAGCGTGTGCTTCTTGGTTGAAATTGGAGTTATTGCCAAAAGTTAGCCACAGATGCTGCTACTCTTCAGAAACTCAGCAGCAATAGAAGGTGAAATCAGTCTGTTGTTTTTTTTTTTTTTGCACTGCCATGCTATCAGCTACAGCTATAATCCTATACAATTTTTAACAATTTTATTTTATTTCATATAATGGACTACTGAGAGTGGAGCAGGAGGTGAGGGGAAAAGGAAAGGAAAAAAAAAAAAAGATAATTTTGCCGAGACCTGAAGCTCGGTGCGAGCTCGGGGCTTCCCAAATTCAATAAAGAAACAATCACGCACAGTAACACGGCATAATGGCTTTTTAAAAAAGATAAATGTTTGCTAAATGACTCTCTTATGTCCACGAGGGGCATGGAGGAATGGCTTTCTGCATTCCGTGCAGAGATGCCGATCCTGACCCAGCTGATGCACCCGATTACCAGCCAAATTACAGCAGGGGATCCTTTGTCTTGCTGCCAGGGCCATTTCTCAACACAGGTCTTTTTTTTTGCTCCCAGGTGTGTGTGTGTATCTCCGCTTGAGGTTCTCTGTGTGTTTGTGTGTGTTGGCATTCTCCTAATCTCATGGAGTTGCCCACATGCAGCTTGGTTTATCTCTGTAATTCCCTTCTATCTCGCTACCGATCATGGCCACCAGTGGGAAGAGTGTAAAACAGAAAAGGAAGTGGTGGACCAAACATGAAGTCATCTTTTTAAAACAGGAAAGCACCAGATCCTCCTATCTTTTCATTGCAGGCTGCTATGCATGTGACACCAGCTGTAAAAAAAAATAAAAAAAAGTGAAGTGATTGTCACATGTGATACACAGCAGCACAGCACACAATGCACACAGTGACAATTTGTCCTCTGCATTAAGCAGTGCTTTGCTCAGTGGCACCTCAGTGGCACCTTGGCGGATCAGGATTCGAACCAGCAACCTTCTGATTACAGGGCCGCTTCCTTAACCGCTAGGCCACCACTGCCCAGCTGTAGTATTTTAATGTAAAGAAGCAAATGGAATTCACCATGCAAGAAGACAATGACAACATAACAACATCTCAGTGTACAATTTGTCCACCTGGTGCCCTTTTATTCCATCATATTGGAACCATATCACCAGTCCACTGTCTGTAGACTCACTCCTGATAAACAGTTTTTGAACTGTTTCCTCACGATATCATCGAGACACATTAAACTGGCCCACAGAGTACTATGTAAATAATGAGGGCATCCCAGAATTATTCAATATTAGTTGTAAAAGATCCTAATTAAGAGCAGATGAGATCTTTTCCGGTGCAGTGACTTTATTTAAATGCAGGAAAACTGTTATATTGAACAGACATATCTATCACTACAACACCATAAAGAGGGGACACAGAAAATACATGTAACATGCTTTAATTCGCACTCACAATCACACCTAATCATGATAAGTAGTATAATGGCAGGATTATACTACTTAACTGAATATCAGGTTCAAACTTTACATGATCCGGATGGTGTAACAGGAAACTTTGCGAACCCTCATGCAAACTCTGGCATAAGGCTGACAGAGGAGATGCAACGAATTAGAAAGCAGTTATCAGCAGCGTTGAAGGGAAGCAATTTCGTTGGACATCGAGAGACATAGCGCTTAGAAGCGGGCTGTGGCTGTTGCCGTGGATCAGCTGGCTATGCGTCTTCCGTTGGGTTCCTGCTGCTTCATGTGCCCTGTAGCCATCTATTGGCTACGAAGTCGTGCGGTGCGTGTCGAGTCGAGCCGAAGTTGAGCTGAGGACTTCTGAGCTGCGAAAGTCCAACTGTGGGATGGTGAGCATTGAACCACATAGAATGTTGGAGAGAAGAAGAAGACATGGAAGACTTGGGGCAAAAGAGTGGGAAGGAAGTCAAAAGACTTGGAGGAAGACAGAAGAAAAGTCAAGAAAGTCAAAGGACTTGGGCATTTCAGTCTTTGCAACACCACCATTGGGCTCGTGCAAATTATTTTGGGTACAGCCCATTTTCTGGGGAGGGAGTAATAAAAATTTCTAAGCACAACGTTATCGTGCATCAACCATCTAGCTCAAAGACTATTCTCTTTCACACTCACACACACTCAAAAACATTCTCAGCATACAATATAAGACTGATTGATGCCAAGCATGGTATGTTGTACACAGCATAAAGTACCCATTTCTACCAATGCACTCCAATAAAAACATGACAAATAGATGAATGAAGAAAGGTAGATCAGTTCTAGACCAGCCTGCGTGTCTTCTGCATAGGAGAGCCCAAATTCAGTACAGATGTAAATTTATTTGTTCCAGTAAAGCACTGTTGTGGCTGTTAATTACAGTAAATACAAATAAAATTTGTGAATTTGGGGTGTCAGTAGCCTAGTGGGTAACACACTTGCCTACGAACCAGAAGACCCAGGTTCAAATCCCACTTACTACAATAGTGTCCCTGAGCAAGACACTTAACCCTGAGTGTCTCCAGGGGTACTGTCCATTGTCACTGCTGGTAAATAAGGTAAATAGGCCTGTTCATAAGGGTGGTAGTTTTGTAACTACTGCAGTACATTATTTCTGAAATTTGATATTAATTAATTTGTTTGGTAATTTGGTCATGATTTCACTGAGATCTGATGAGACTTGCTGGACTGTTTCATAGTGTGTCTTGGCACTGGGAAAGTCTTGATGGATCAAGCTTGGAAGGACAAATCCAACTCACGATGGTTCCTTCACATTCTTAATGTTGGGACAACATTACTTCCTTATCCTCTAAGGTGGAACAGAAGTCAGGGTGGACTCACTATCGCCTCTTGAGGTATGAAGTGTTATTACAAGACAGGATGGGTCATTATTTCAACTTTCTCCTTCATGAATTGTTAAATATTACATTTAAGGATAGGGTGAAATGTGTAGTATTCTTGTTATAATTGGTTTAACTGTAACCAATGAGAGACAGAGCAGCGCACGTATGCAGCGCTGATATTGTCCTTCTGCATTAATCCAGTCCCCCCCCCATGCCACAATGAAATATTCAGTCTGTAGTTTAGCAGAGACACAGGTCTTAGTGCCATCATTTGTTAGTACACACTCCGCACTCATTATAAATAATGTATACCGCATTTTCTATAAATCAGAGCAAGCCCTCTGTGTGTCGGGGAGGCGTAAGTGCTCCTGGATAATCCCGTGTTTGTACTTTGTGTGTTTCGGTGTCTGTAAGTGTGCGAGTGTGTGTGGAAGTGTGTTTGGCCTCTCCAGCGCTCTGCACATTTTAAACAGCGGCATTGAAATAGTGCAGCTGCATTTACGGTTGCTTTATGCACGTTGTTTTCACCGGAAGCCATTACAGGATGATTGTGCGGCGCATTGCTTGGTGATTTATTTGCCGAGCGACCCGGGTGCCTCTGCCGCTTGCCTGTTCCTCACAGATCGAGTTCTGCCTCAACCAGATGCTCCCCTCGAAAATAGCGGTGGCTTGAGGAGATTGAGATGCTGGGACATGCGGTGGAGCCAAGCCAAGGAGGGACAGAATGAGGGCTGATTATAGCAGATTGGGGGGAATTATCTCACACTTTTTACTCGCTTTTAAAAACAGTCTGTTTAATTAGTTCTCTCGGACTGAGCGCTCTGACTTCATTTGTTATTGTGTTAACTTGGTTAGTTTGTGGGTGTCGTTTTGTCACCGTGTGTGTTAGGGACACTCCGATCAGGGTTTTTTCGGGCCCTCTGCGGATTGCTGCTGATCACAGAGTACGAGTGGAGGTGATTTTAAAAGAAACTTCTCACTCAAGCTTTCATACTGATTAGATTTTTTTTGAGCCAGCATAATTTGGAACCAATTTCAATTGACCAATATCCTTACAATTTTACATTTACATTACATTTACAGCATTTATCAGACGCCCTTATCCAGAGCGACTTACAATCAGTATTTACAGGGGACAGTCTCCCTGGAGCAATTTAGGGTTAAGTGTCTTGCTCAGGGACACAATGGTAGTAAGTGGGATTCGAACCCGGGTCTTCTGGTTCATAGGCGAATGTGTTACCCACTAGGCTATTTTGTAATACTACCATATTACAAAATATGCCATTCGTTTGAGCCGGCTACGAATAAAAATACAGTTCGAGAAAACGGTGACACCTACAGAGAATTTAGAATGAGGAGCCTTCTTGGAAATACAAAGACGTGCGGAACATACACATTCACAAAAAATGAAAATGTCATGCAGGCTTTTGAATGAAGTTTGATGGCCGACGAATCAACGCATCTTATGTGCATGTCTGTGGTTATGTTTTTAAGTGAGTGATGTTTTCTGCCTGAGCATGTAGGTGTGTGCAAATATATGTTTGTGTGCGTTTGTTTGAGGGTGCTCCTCTGCGCGGGCGTTGATCCGAGGTGTACAGTGACCCTCGGGCGCGAGGCGAGAGAGTTCACGGCCGCCACAGACACTCTGCCAGGTGGCAGTTAACAGAAAGGGCGAGTGTGTGTGCGCAGCCCGTGCTGTGGCGCTATCGACTGGGTTTTCAAAGGAGGTCTGCTGTAACGGGCCTGTGACCTGATTTTAATTGCTAAGGCAATCTGCTGAACCACGGGTGGTGTAAATCAAGGCCCTTGACAAACAGGTGTTCAATAAAGCCAAGCCTGAATGAAACACCTCTTTAGCACGCAGGTTTCGTGCAGGATGAGCAGCGGAGACTCAGAAGTGAACGCACACGGGCGTGATCCTAAACACAAGTCGAATTCAAGAGACGAGCTCGGTATGATGATTCCGCCAAGAGCACGGAACAGAGAACACACCCTTTATCGATCACCCTTCTAGTCAAAATCTACTGTTTTACATTTTTCATGAAAAAGAAGGGATCATTTACGGACAGTTTTAAAGGTCAAAACGCGCACACACATAATTCGTGTAAAATGTGTGTGAGAAATAAATGCGTTATTGAATCTGATTACCATATTGAATGTTTTAAATACAGAAATTTCTACATGTGTAGAATCAGGCTTTTGAACCCTGTTATATGTAATAAAGTGCCTCCTGAACCCTGTGGGTGTAGTAAAAGGCTGTGCCAGAGCCACCCACTTAATGTGCACTTCACTGTATGGTAAAGGTGCAAAGGTCAGTTTCGAGGTGAGAAAGGAATATTTAGACACCAAAAGAGCTTATATGAACTCGCTCCAGAACTTGTCTCCCATTATTTTAGAAAAGTTCACATATTGATTCTGCACTAGAATAAAAAAAAAAAAAAAACAGTCTCAGAGGAACTTTACGCAGGAGGAGATCGTGGCAGGCTAATCAAAGTTTAGTTCCGGCTTCCTCGGGGCATTCCCCCCCCATCCCCCCATCCGCACCTTTTACTACCTGCATGGTTCTTCCTGCTGTCGGAGCTCGGGCGTTTGCTCATTGGGCTGAGTCTGAGCCTCCATCCCTCTGCTGTGCCCTCTGGTCACTTCCCCTTTCATACACCCCATCAGGATCCAGAGTGCTCCGGGCTCCAGGGGAAGCGCGGGGGCCTCATTAGCCCAGGCTGGAGTGATGTGAGGTGGGTAGGAGCTCAGAGGAGCATCCCCTCCCCACTTGCCTGCCCTTGCTTCCTCCTGCAGGTCACCTGCCAAAAGGGCCACTGGGAGGGTGTGTATGGGGAGAACAGCGGTTTGACTGCTCCAATAGTCTGCTGAGCACACAGACTAAACCCCCTTCCCAATTGTCTACGGCGCCTCTCTGGACTCCCAAAGCTGTTCCTCACACCCTGTGGCCTCAGCTATCTGCTGGGTATCTCTGGAGATAACCCTCCCACACACATCTCTCCTCCGCCTCGAGTGCTTTGGCCCTTTCCTCTGTCACCTTCCCTCTTTTTGTTATTTCCTCTCGCTCTCTCTTTCCCTCCCTCCTTTTGGACTCATCCCCCTCTTCCCGTGTCTAAAGTGGAGCGCAACCTTCACCTGTGATGTTCACGGCTGGCTGCATCTCCGCTCCTCGCTTTCTCTCTTTCCTTCTCCTGGGTCAGGCTCCGCAGGGACCTAATTCATTTTTATTTTACTATCTTCTGTCACACTGCATAAACGTATTGTCTGCCAAAACAAGTGTCCAACCTCCTGTACCAACAGGAAACTTTTCTTTTCTTCTTCTTTTGATTTTTCTTTCCTCGTGTGTTAATAACATAGATAGGAGGTTTGTCGGGTTGTGCAAGGCTTTTTCAAAGATTAAATCAGTTTCTGTAGGACAGGATCATTTGTGCTCCTATTTCCTGTGTGGCAAAGCCATATTTATTATGCATAGTAGTTTAAAGGATTACGCTCTTCCCATCTTTTGTTGAAAGAAATCAGCAAACACTTGGAAATGATTAGAAGTCAATTCCCATACATTTTTCTAAATAGCTGTTTCATAATTTTTGTCTCTGTAGAATCATCAAAGGCTTTGGGCTGAAACGTTTGCTCCACTTCAGAACACATGGAGACTTCCTTTGTTTCTTTTTTATTCTTCTTCTTAAGCCGACACAGGAGAATGTGGCTTCTGGGAGTATCCAAGTGACTTTTTGACCCAGGCAAATTGTCGCCGGGTCGAGACTGCCCTGCGCTGCATTTAACCAGCGCCCCTCAGGCCCTCCAGTTATTTAGTCCCCTATTTGTAGCTACAACCTCACAGCTTGATGTCTTGTCTGCCCATACCGTGCAATGGGCTGTTGCTTTGTGACAGTGTGCTATGGCCCCTGCCATCACTCCGTGCTCATGTGTGTGTGTGTGTGTGTGTGTGGGTGGGTGTGTGAGAGAGAGCCCGGGATCTTTGATTGAGCACAGATGCATGCTGTGCCGGGGCTTATTGTGAAACAGTGGCTTTTTTAGGCAGAAACTGTGGCTTTATGAAAGTCATCTCCTACAACATTACCTCGAATGATGGCCTCTATTATGCAGTGTGTTTATAGGGAATTGCAGGCAGGGAGCTTTGTTCAGAGGGAGATGGTAGAGTCTGTGCATGAAACCATTTGATAGGCTAATCTCACTGCAACACTGCTGGCTTTTTACCAAGCACATACACACACACAGACATCCATGGTTTATTTTCACTTTGCTTGACAACTAATGGCTTGTCTGAAACTTGTCCTTGGGCACTATTTGGTGTGTGTTCAGAAATGTGTAATGAGGAAGCGCTGGTCATCATAGCAGTAATCTGGGATAGAAAGTTCCCACGTAGCACCCAAAGAGGAGCAGCAACTTTCATCACCTTCTCACCTTCTGCAGGAGCAGGAGACCAGAGACCAGCAGATGGGGCTCAAGAGCCATAACTTGGAAATAGCAGCAAGACAAGAGGCCCATTCTCTCCCGCCTGATCCTCAAAAAGCCAGGGCTGTGTGCAATTTGACTGCTAATGATAAGCAGCAGTCTGGCTGACATTTCACATGTAAATGACACATTTGTGTGGAATGGCTCCTTATATCCTTAATTGATGGAATATGAAGGGTGTTACGTCCTTCCAGTCATTCGGAGCTTGTGCTCACGCCTCACATCAGTCTCCATGGCTGCTGGCTCCATAGAGGTCTTAAACAGCATATTGCTCACCCTTCATGTGAAAATGAGTTCAACTGGGTCTCCTCTCTCTCTCTTTCTCTCTCTCTCTCTCTCTCTCCCTCTCTCTTTCTCTTTCTCTCGATCTCTCATGTGAGGCTGCTGTGTCATGCTGGGGCCGTGCAGAGTTTGAATGTGTGACTGAGCAAGTGACAGAAAAGGTCGCAGAGCGACACTCCTGATTTTATCTTGTGTTTGCAGGTCTGTCACTTCATCTGCCCGAGGACAGGACATCTGCAACATGTAAGTGACTTATCTATTTATTATAGATCTATTTATCTATTTCCAATAACCAACTGATTAGAAATTATTTATAATTATGATCCAAGGTGTTTATTTCATGTTAGTTTACATCTGAAAATATATTTTGCATGTGTATTCATACCTTTTGGGGAAATTAGCACAATTGTGTGTATGGCTTTGTCTTTGTGTCATTCTCAGTTCAGTACAGGTAAAGAGCAATAAATATAGTAGAACAACAGTGTGTTAAATATACTTTAAGAAACATAAAAAAAAAGAATGATAAGATAAGATCAACCTTTATTAGTCCCACAAGTGGGAAATGGTACGATGGTGAAAAACCGTATGTCCCTTGGTACACAAGTGATATTTGGGGATATGGAACTAGCAAGAAGGTGTAGACAGGTCTGGGGCATATCTGATGATGAGTTCCTGGGTGTTAGCAGGAGGAAATAGGAATGACACTTTATTCATTCATGGGGTGGTAGTAGCCTAGTGGGTAACACCCTCGCCTATGAACCAGAAGACCCAGGTTCAAATCCCACTTACTACCATTGTGTCCCTGAGTCCAAGGGGGGGACTGTCCCTGTAACTACTGATTGTAAGTCGCTCTGGATAAGGGTGTCTGATAAATAATGAAATGTAATTCATCACAAATTATTTGTCTAATTACTTAAAATTATAATTAATATCTAAACACAAGTAAATGCTATTATTTTAATTTCAGAAAATTCTATTTGAGATACCTGTTTTTGTGAATCCTGTCGCTCAAATGCTGAGGAGCTGAGTTGCATTGTGGGTGATGTAGTAGTGCACCACCAAGTGTGAGCGAATGGTAGTGTGTGGGCAGGGTTCGTGTCTTTATGTCAGTTCTGCACGGACCACCCCCGCCTTGTGCTCTCACTCTACCTGCCCACCCACTGTCTGACTGATGACCCCAGCACAGCAGAACTTTTCCTGCATGCACTGAAGTCTGCCGGCAGAATTTATTCTCCTACCGTCACGTCTTCCCTGCACACAGATATGTGCACTGTTCATTTGGTCTAGTTTCTGACAGTGTACATTCTTGATTTCTATTGATTTCCAGTTAAGGCTGTAGTGAACTGTTGAACACTTGATTATCTTTGCCATCTTTAAATTCACCTGCTTTCCTTCTCTGTCCAAACTTTCTCAGTGCCATGCTCCCCCATTACTCTAACACAGCCCACATGCTCATTACCCATCCACCCCCTTTCTGGGTGGGGTGAGTGTGAGTTTACGGAGGCCTTTGTACAGTACAGCACCATGTCAGGTCCCATCAGACAGGCGAACAAGTGAGCTGTGGGGTGGTGCGGGTGGGGTTTTCGGGGGTCACAGAGATGCTAACCCCATGGTGGCAGGATTAATACTTGGCCAATGCTGTGGGATTGTCTGAGATATTTGAAAAGATCACACACCAGATGCATATTGCTTGACACTCATTTCAGTTAACGGGTGGAGTTAGAGCTGAAAAAAAGAACAAATTAAAATATATAGACCCACCCTCTGGATTTAAGAAAAAATCTAACCCACTTTCTGTAAAAATTGGATTTTTTTCTTCTTCTGCTTTTTTTTCTGAAAGCAGCAGAAAAAGAAACGCAGCCATTCAACGGCACATTGAACCTGAGATTCATAAAATGGCGGACTGGGTGAGGGCACCGAACAATCACTGAAGGTACGTTCTGTACAGGCCTCTCTAGTCATTATAGCTCATTGTTTGTCTTTTCAACTTAATTTTTACCCTTCAATCCTGAATCCTTTAAAAAATCTTTTCTGGATTTTTAAAAAATTGACATTTTATTTATTTATTTGAAGCATTCAAACAATAAAAAAGTAATTTTAAAAATAACACATTTTAAACATTCATGAACAGTTTTACTATTGACTTTACTATAGATAGAATGGTTAATTGTGCTTGAAAGGTTTAATTTGGCTGCAATAGAATTTCAAAAGTAATTTTGGGTATTAATAGCAAACAGCAATGGTTCAAATGAATCCCATTTTAGCGGCATAGTTCATGAATCATTATTTCCCCTCTGATACCCTGGTTACTTGAATGTATACTTGACCATGTTGAGGTGAGGCTAAAGGCCATTTTGTAGGAAATTATTTAATTCTCTCGTAATTGCCATCCACATTACCTTTATTAGGCAGCTATGGAATTCATAGTGAGGCTGTTGGCACTAATTAAAAAGAGAGAGGGAGAGAGACAAAGAAAAACCAATTACTTCAGAAGTCCTCTCTAACAACTTTTGTTATCAATTAGAGTTGTTCTATTTGAGAAACTCCAAAGACGATGACTTAAGACGAAAATATTGTTAACAGTCCTATTAATTGCAG
Organism: Denticeps clupeoides; assembly: GCF_900700375.1. Taxonomy (NCBI): domain Eukaryota; kingdom Metazoa; phylum Chordata; class Actinopteri; order Clupeiformes; family Denticipitidae; genus Denticeps; species Denticeps clupeoides. The sequence goes on from NC_041710.1 coordinate 21,064,771, forward strand.
CGTGATTATTTCAAATCATAAGCACTTGTAAAGGTTGAATAGTTAACAATAGAATTTTTTAATTAAAATGGATTTACAGTGATTGAAATAAAGTATAAATACCTTGTTAAATTGCTTATCATGTCGGGCAGCCCTTTAGCTTAAATAATGAAGGTGGCTTTTTTTATTTGTCTGTGATCATTTTTATGGAGATTTTAAAGAATAGTTTGCGTGGGTCAGTGGCAAATAGAAATTTCTTGTAATCGCAATTTTTTGATTAAGTGATATAATAATTAAAACGAAAATATAATAATAACATCAGTTAATGTTACAAAGGAACAGCACATATTATATGGTCTAACAAACATATACAAGCCCAAAACTCATTAATAACAAGTATGCATAAATATAAATCTATCGTTGTTATTTTTGAATAGTTGTATCTGTATTAATAGTAATAATAGTAACCTTATCAGTTTCAGTGCAATATGGCCTCCATTAAATGATGTGTAGAAAGGCTAGCCAGTTGCTCCACTACAGGCGGACTTACACGAGTGTACAGGGGTCTTTAGTGTTAGCCTGAGAACTGGTGCTCCAGGGTCTATCTCTCTCGCTCTATTCTTTCTACTCTCAAATGGCTTGTCTGTGCCAAACAGATAAGGCAGGGCCTTCTCTGAAGAAGAGTACAACACCTGCCGTGCTGTGGCTACTTTTTTATTTTTTTTCGCTGTTGTTTGATGTTACTCGATTTTTTTTCAGATGCTATCATTAACTCTATTTGCAGTGTAATGTAAGCCTATCCTAGCTGGCAAATGTCCCTCGCAGGCCCCTCTATGATGCCAAAGCCTTGACATTGGCAATGCTAATGCCTAATGACTGCTGCAACTCACCTGGGATGCAATGGGGCACTAAAGATGCTTGGTAGCGGCGGGGCAGCCATTTCCTCTCCGTCCCAACAGGGAGTTCCTCAGAGGAGCTATCAACATCGAGCACACACCACAGTTAAAGAGAAAGGCCTGACCTGCCAGAAAAATAAATAACAACCCCATGATTTACTTCCTGCTATCATTCACCTGCAGACGTGCACTTGACTGATGGAGGGGGACGCAACGTCTTTGTTGCCACTCCTCTGCAGGCTCGTTCCGGCCCTACAAAGCAGCCGCTGCTCTGCAGCTCGGGCCTCTTAGTCTCACCACGCTAAGCTACGCCGATCCTCCCCCCCCGAGTGGCTCCGACTCTAATATTCCGTCTCAAGCAGTTCTTGAGAGCACACGGGGGCTGAGCCTCTTTTCCCGATAAGCCAATTACCACGGCCGGTACCGGTGTCGTCTCCCAGCGATATATGTTAGCCCCTGCTACAGTGTGCAGAGTGCCGATGAGTAATCACAAGCCCTGGGTCTCTGGGTCAGACGTGACTCCACAAAGGGCTTGTTCAGTGTGTTATGCCGTTGTGGGGATGTGCCTCAGTGGGGATGTGCTCATCAGATGCCTTGGAATGGGACACATGTGTACGATTTGGATGTCCTGGCCTGCCTTCAGTTGGTTCAGTGCTGCCTCAGTTGCATCATTAGTCTCAGCGAAGCTGGTGCCAGGACAAGAACAGCATGTGAATGTACAGTAACAAAACCTCAAATATTTATCTTCAGGTAGACAATAAGAAGACACACACACAATGGGCAGATCCGTTAATACAACCCAGTGTTACTCCAGTTGTAGCTCTGAGGACAGTGTCTGGATCTGTGACTTTGATGGGGACGTGTTGGGGAAGGTTTGCCTTACAGATGTACTGATTAACATTCATGAAAACAAACAAATTTAGAACACCATGTGTGCAGTGCAAAGCCAACTCCCAAGGCTCTGTTATCACAGGGAATCTTAGAGATCTTCAATATTTTACCCAGCTTAAGTTTGACGTTGTTATTGAAACAAAAGGAAATAACTCACCCTTGACCTTTTGCTTTGTAGAACTCAATTGGTAGAGTCTCTATTTAAAGAAATTCATCTAAGACTCTCAGAATTCTGGGAACACATGCATGCAGGGCTAACAGTTGAATGGTATTTGTTGACCGTTGTTCCACTGGGTTGCGGCCGCGTGATTAAAAAGCTGGAGTCCGGTGTGTCGGGTCTCTGAATGGAGAGGAGAAAGTCATTTGACCCCCCTCAGCCTGACACTCTGTTGTTTGAACCATGTGCTGCGTGAGGTCGCAAAGGTCAACTAGTGAAAAGAGTTTAAATTCACATCATTACTGCAGGAATTTGTGGTGAATATCGCTTTGCGTTTTAGAAAATGGGCGTCTTGAAAAAAAACAAAAAAAAAACAGCATTAAACATTTTCAGTTTCAAAATCGGTTGATGTCATTTTGCTAAGTGCAGCCCAGAAGGGATATAAAATCAAAACCTGAACTCGCTCTCATTATCTTTTTTTCTACTTTCCAGAAAGATGTAATTATGCATATCCATAATCTTCTACAATCTTTTAATTACAATATCATGCTCTCATTTCAACAAGTAATATTAGACTGAAAGTTTCTCTTAATAGACTGGGTTAATTATTTTATGCAGAACTGTGCTCAGAGCAAAATATACATTTTATTTGATTCTAATCAGTTTGATTCTCATTTTACAGTTACATCAGTATCATCTATCTGGTTCTGATTCTCGATCAGTGTGTTGTTGGGCTCTGATGTGTGCGGTTAACTGGTTTGTACACAAGTACTTACTCTCTTCAGTGCACTGACATCATCTAGTAAACATAACATTTTGTAGGGCCATTCAGAAATTTGCCTTTTTCCATAAGAGTTTGAATTGAAAATATTCTAAAATCCAAAATAAATAGTAATTGACAAAGTTACTTGTTTCTTTCAAAGAATCTTCCAATTGCAGCAATGACAGAATTACAGCTTGGCAGAACATGGGCATTCTAGATGTCAATTTATTGAGCTTATTCTAATATTCAAATAACCTTTTATTAGTTAACAGACTTGCATTGGGCAACACAACATTTCATTGGAACTCAATACTAATTGTTGCTGATAATGGGTCTCTTTACAGTTCCGTATTGGTTACATTTATTAACAGCCATTTCTAGCTACTACAGGTTTTTACAAGAAAGTCTGGACAGGATCTTTGGTTTTATTTTATTTTAACAAACAGAACAATTGTTTCTATCAAATACAGGGACTTATCTTGACTAGTAAGACATTTTGACATCATATGAACACATGCCCACACTCACATACATGTGTGTTTAATTGTAATATCCATAATCCATGTACTACAGTGAACAGTATCGATTTAAACAAGTAAACATGTAAAGGATTTCAGACCTTCATAAGCTAATTAAGCAAAATGTATAATGTATTTTAGCTAAAAGGTCTATGCCCTCTGTTTTATGGTTAATATTAATTTTGTCTAGTGGTGGTAGAAGATGCAGAAGCAGCTGTGGGGAAAAGTTAATAGTCAACAGTAGGGACTGATGGGTGGAAGATGATGGTGATCGTGAGATTAGGTGGAGGAGGGCTGCTGACGTAGGCCAGGAGGAAGCGCTTCGAGCTGACTGATCTGTGCTCAGTTTCGTTTGCTGCAAAACTGCCAAGCCTCCTCCGGCTGCCCTCCACTGCAATTTGTCATTCTCCTGACAGGCTTTAAGTTTTTTTAAATGGTGGATGATATGTATTATCTGACATCCCGTCATTTTCAGCACTTCACGCATAATGTTAAATGATGAAACTTTTGCAGAAAGAGCCAGAGTCTGCAATAACACCTGCTAGGAAACTACCTAAGAGTAGCACTTTATGAGGCTGTGACATTTTCAATGTTCATTCACTTCTGCTCTTTCTCTCTCACACATACACACACATACACACACTTGTCCTGTCCTTTTACCATCTCTGTGTATATTAATCTCTGTGTATGTACAGTAGCATTGTTCCACTACCGCTGAAATATTGTGCATTCCCTGACACAAAGATGCAAATTTGTCACATTCCTGCTTATTTATCTGAGATAAAATGGCATTAAGGCATCCTCAAACAGCCCACATCTTTCACACATTATAATTGAAGCCTGTCATTGTGGATTTTCTTTTTAACCTTATAAAACCCTGCTTAGCCCAGAAACAGGCACGGAGACACAGATGACTGGAGGAGAGCATAACCAAATGCCCACCGATCTGACATTTTAGAAAATGACAAAAACCTTATAAAACCAATGGGAAGGCATGTGACACGTGGATAAAAAAGGCTTTTTTCCTTCACTGGGTTGACGCCTTTGGTTCCTTCACAGTGAATCGCTGATCACTGATCGTTGGTCCTTGGCAGTTCACAGCTAAATAAGCCCTTACACTCCAGCACTTATAGGATGACTCACTGATATAGGTCAGTACAGAAATAAGGGTGTGTGTGTGTGTGTGTGTGTCTGTGTCTGTGTCTGTGTGTATGTGTGTGAATGTGCACGTCTCTATGTATGTGTAATTGGACAGATGAAAATGTCTAGTTGTGGCAAATAATTAGAAAATTCCACTGAATTGTGTAATGTAATGAGATACATGTTGTAGATGGTATAAGATCCATGTGGAGAATGTAGTTCAGGGGTCAGCTGCAACTATAAATGTAATATACGTGGATGCATTTCTGATCCAGTATCCAGATATCCAGAGCATGTGTTCCTATGAATAAAACAGACTAGGCCTGTCATTTAGATGAGACAAAGCCATAAAAGGAGAAGTGCATAATTTATGCACTGCTGATATGCACTGCTGGAAAGGCCGCTGATCATGCTGGCACCAAAATCTTTCATTCTAAGCTGTTTTCTCAAATTCATAGTCAGTGCCCTTAGATTTACAAACCATGCCTGGAATTGTTTGTCTGGAAAGATTTTTGTCATCTGACCCTTAGGCGATGATCCGCACTGTTGTTATAAAACAGCACAGGGCTCAGTGTAAGGAATTATGCTGGACGTTGTCTTAGATGATCAATCCAGGTTGGCTTGAGGACTTTACATTGAGCTGGCCATCTTTACAGTCCAATTCTGCTGGAAGAGTTGCATTTATCCTCTGTTGGTCCAGTTTCCACCTTTTCTCTGCTGCCAGAATGGCTGTTGTCTAGTTTCAAGGCCCACGGATGGATGGTTAAATGACACTGTGTTTGGGAAAGGCGCAGTGTGAGGTATAGCTGTACTGCGTCTCCTCAATTCCATTCCCAGGTGACTACAGTACTTTACCCTTTAAAAAGAAGTAGGAACTACCACTTTGATTCTTCTGATATAAATACAGTAATAAAGGAGGGAAGCCTTGCATTTCTCTCAGAAATGTCCATCAAATGCATCTGAGACTTGGAGAAAAGTGTCACATCCTCCAGTAGCAGCAGGGGCAGCATGAGGAGGAGAAGCTGCTGGCAGGGAACCTCATCCAGGATCTGTGCTCTTTTTTGTTGTAGATTTTTTTATAAAGAGAATGAAGGTCATAAATGTTACTTTTTTTAGGATTACGAAATCTGAGGCAGTCTCCAGAGTTTCATAGGTGACCCCAATTCCCAGTCCACCTGAAACACTTCAGTTTAGAAATCATGAACCATTGACAGAAGGTAACCTTACATTCAACGCAAAAGCCAGAAAAAAGTTATTATAAAGGAACATTGTCAACGAAATTGTAAAAAGAAATTGTGGAAATCATGGGTATGATTAGTCTAAATCAGAATCAATAGCAAAATGATGATTGGACACCAACGTGAGGGCATTTCAGTGAACAGGAAGAGTAAATTAACCTTAATTAAAATTTTATACCCTTTTAAATTTAAGGTCAACAGGTTGTCTTTCAAAGTGTGTGATATTTGTCACATTTGTAACCAACTGATTAATAATTAATATACATAATCCTATTAATCTTTTCAAAGTTTACATAAATTTTGATGAGAAATTTTTAATGCAAATAAAAAATAAATGTTATGTCACAATGAAGCAAAAGTATACATTTCTCTTCTTCAATCTGCACAAAGAAGCAAAACAAAAAACAAAATAGCCAGTCAGCTATGGTTCCATATTTATGGTGGTGGCAAAGGCATTGACATGAATCTACAGCAGACCAGTGCTGAAAAAGAATGTTCATCCAGCAGAACTACAACCATTTAGCTGTAGTTGACCTGAATAAATAGAATTTGTTGGATGTCTGGACTGTGAGCACTGAAAAAAAGCATATTCTGAATAAATATCCAGAATATATGAATAATTTGTTAAATATGTTTTCTGTAACAAGATGATGTCAAAGATGGGAGTCTCGTTGTGAGCTCTTTTAACCAGCTTTGTGCTGGATGTCATGTCTTTTCTTTGCACGCAAAAACTCAATTTACATGTACACGTGTATCACTGACAAGTCTTGTGACAATAAAAGTGATTTGATTTGATTATGATTTGATGCATACATGTTACTCAGAAGTGCTAGATTCTTCAGTTCAGTTGCGGTTACATTAAGACAAAGGGCTGCGTTGCCAATATAATAACCAAGATTGGTTTAAGTGTAGTCTATTGTATGGATAAATGAGTGCGTAATTCAGTATGGTCAAGTGCAGCATAATGTGCATGAAAAAAATCAATAATGGAGCAGGAAGTTAGTAAAACACCCATAACTGTGATAAATGCGCTGTAACATGAGTGGCTTATTGATTACTGTGTTTTAAAATAGACAAATGTTGAATTTCAGATTGTAACAAAGTGTATTAATTCAATAATCAGAAAAATACATAATTACAATTAAAAATAAGGCAGTGAAAGTGTCTCAGTCACATTTTTAGATAACCTAGCTTTTTCTAACAAATATGCATAGCATATACAAAACCTACCACAACCATCAGATGTGGTTTTGTTGTTTTGTGTTGTCAGGGGGTACATTTAGTTTGTCAATTAGTGGGTGTTTTTTGTCTTTCCACCCCAAATGATGACCACAAGGGAAATGTGTTTCTTTTAGGGAGTGTATCCAGTACATTAATGTGAAAACTTAATTAACAGAACAGTGGAAAGTCATTATAGGTGTACTGGAATTAGCCAGTCAATCTCCACATCTAAATTGAATTTTTTAGCGGGCAATAGTTTCCGTCTTGAGATCCAACTATGACCTCCTGGGTTCAATTTAGGATGTGGGAAACACATATAAAGATGTGCACTTATATTAACACGATAGAGAAGTCAATTAAGAAGCTGCTTCTGGAATCCAATTAAAAGTCTTTAGACAATTTCGTTCCCCCACCACCACCACCACTACCAGTGCAGATACAAAACCCCTCCTGCTTCTGTCTCCCCCCTCCCACAAGCTGGTAATGAAGGTGAGGGAAAACACCAGGGGTTTTTAAATGGGCTTTCTAGAGGATTGTATTTTCCCGTCGTTTTTTTATTGTCTTAAGAGTAGGGGAACGAGTGTTATTGACTTTCAATTTAAATGAAAAGTCTTTTTAAAAGAATGTCAAGAAATTGGTCAGGGGAAGGAACAAAATAAGAACAGGACAGCATTAGATTAATGAACAGCATAATGGACACCTGGTTAAATCTTATTGTTCTCAATTACAGTGGTCACCAGAGACAAGCGCGCTCATGGAACTAAGTCCTCAACTCAATTTCCACTAGTATTACATGCCACTGCGTCACCAGAGCTCTTGTCTCATTCTGTTTCTTGCCCTAACTCATGACTGTTGGTCTCAGCAGATGTAGATGTCAGAGGAACAAGACAATATCTCACTTCCCTTCCCCTCCTCCTCTTCCCTTTTTTCTTCCCCCCTCTCCATGGATGGCACCTCCTGGTTGCCATGATTACAATCGATCAGAGCTTTAAACCAACTTAATTAGTCGAGCCTGTCAGGATATCAGCATAATTTGAGGAGAAGGTAATTCACTTTGACAGTGGAGAGTGTTTTTCTGAACGCTGCTGTGGAGTTGGGGGCCGACTGCTTTAATAAGCCTAATGGGCCGTTGTATTTGTCTCTCAGATGCACATACACAATGAAACTGCACTGAGGTGTGATGCCTCAGCCTCAGCGGCACTGCAAACCAACTTAACGAATTGCAATTCGCTGAAAATGCGATTAGAAATCACTGACATTTTGGAAGAGGATTAAGCACTAACTTACACTAGCATTTTTTGTAGCTCTCCACTGGGTTTTACACACAGACACCCACGTGAATAGAAAATTAGGGTAATTTTTTAAATAATGGCATAAGAAAATGTAGCCACACATACCATAATATCTTAATTGTCGTAATAACTGAATATGGGGTCTATGTTTTGGGGTGTTTTGTACTTAGGGACCAGTTTGAGTGCACGGTGAGAAAGTAGAGTGTGGTGTGATTTCGTTTATGTTGCTCAAGCTATAACAATGAACCTTGTAATGCTAATTATTGGACCTCAAGGTTCCTATGAGTACAATTATGAAGGCCAATGGGTACATGTATGTAGTCCTATGGTACAAATAAATAGTACTGACCCACTGACATACCCACAAAGGAACAATGGCAGAGTGAGGATAGAGTGAGGATAAAATAACATAGTGGCCCAACCATTAATACACACGATGAAGGCTGATGTTTTACAAAATATTACATTTGGTGTCATCTTATGCAAAAAAAATTACAAAATTACATGTAAAAAAAAAACAAACTAGAATGTAGCATATTCAGGCTGATATTTTTTTTTCATGATAGTGTTTACAACAGACCGTAGAATACCATTAAAGTCCAAAAAATATGGAAGAACTGTGATTGCTACAGTCAAAGAACATGGGGCAAAAACATGAACATAACTCAGTGATGATCATATTTTCATGTTTTTGTTTTTGTTGCATTTTTGCCAATGGGTGTTCAACTTGACCCAGCCCTGGATCCCTAGTGTCAGTAAAAGATTAGTAATATTAGCCCATTTTGTGGCTACTAATGTAAAAATCACTTTAAATCTGACGTAGGGATAGTCATGATAGCATCTCCATCTGGATCCATTTGGATGTTTAATGTTGCAGCCACATGGGGTCTTTTATATGTTACGCAAAGTGAACGTTATGTCATTATTACATCAGCTTTTCAAATAAACAACTGCGATCTGCTGCCAAGTCAGACATGTGCAGCAAAATCCAACTCTCCTAAGAGACCATCCAGAATTGTGTGTTATGATTTTTTCTAAAGATTTATCCTTTAAAATAAAGAAAGACTGGGCACCATTTTTAATTAAAGCATAGACATTTTTGGATGTGGGTAAATATGTCATGACATATGGCAGCATTAGTCTGCATCAGTGATTGCGCAGATGAATATTCTGCCAATTGTGTCATGTGACTGGAGTGCACATGCTCACTGAGAATGGGAAAGTGAAGGGAGTAATCTCGTTCAACGCGGTGTCTCTCCTCCGAAAGTGTGAATAATCCAGTCTCTTTTCTATTTATAGAGTGATGATGTCGGTCTCAAAGTCAGACGCAGGAGGTACACAGAAACGTGTCGGGATAGCAGGAAACCAGCTTCTAAAAACAAACCAGGCTTGAGAGCAGCGGAAAAATAAAAGGGGAAAGGAAGGGGGTTGGAAAAAATAATAAACATTTCAGAAGAAGAGATCCTCCTTCCTCTGAAGAGACGGTATCTCCCCTGATGCTGCATGAAGCTTTGGTCAATTTTAACTCAAACGTTGCTCTACTTCATCAAAGATTTTGGAGGCAGAGGCACTTTACACAGACGGTTCTTAATAGGAAGAACAAAAAGAAAAGCTTAAGCACAGAAATCGGGGAAGTTAGCAACAGGCAAAATAAAGCGCCTTAGAGGAGGAGGCAATGAGCCCTAACTAATACAGAGAGCACACACCTGATCAATACCATCGACTTTCATATGGAAATAGGCCACAGCAGGTTGCAATAGATAGGAATATTCCTGTTTGATTGTTGCCAATCTGCCAGGACACCAGGCACCCCATGAAGGCAGGGTTCGACAGCCGAGTGGAACATTTGCATAACAAAGCTGTTCATTTCCCCCCCTTTCTTTCTTCAGATATATCTAATTCTGAAGCCTGCTTAACTTTACAGCAGGTAATCAAAAAGTGGCGGCATTATTGGGCACTTGTAGGTCCAGCACATGCATATTTTGTGGTATTTTCTATCATCAAAATGTATCACGTTATCATTAATAATTAACAGTTATATATTTTCAGTCATCCACATCATATCCTAAAACAATGATAATTGTGTTAAAATGAAGTGGTTCACTGTTTAGTTTTTTGTAAAGTGCTGGCCATCCTCTCTCTTCTTTTCCTCTTTCTGCACAAATCTGCTCAAATCACAGTATTTCTCTTTTTTTGTCTGTACACGTTCACATCTAGTTTAACTAACAATATTTTCTCAGCCTTCGCAATTTTTTATTTTATCCCCTAAAATACTGGATGAGAATGAATTCCAATTAGATTCCATTAGATAAAGACGCTTTAGGCTCATTTTCTCACCCCCTCCGTCTCTCTGCTTCTCTGTTTCCAACATGGAGTCGCCAAAAAAATAGATAGGAGAGAGAGAGAGAGAGAGAGAGAGAGAGCAAGAAAAGAAAAACAAGGACGAGGCTTCTCACCACAAGGAGAGTGTGAGGATATTGGGTGATGAATTTAATTCTGCAAGTTCAGAGAGATTTCTTAGTTTGACATGCGCAGCAGGGGGTCTTTGAGAGCTTGGCAATGTCTCTAGCGCCAAGCGCTTTGAAAATCTCTCCCCACTGCCAAGCTCCTATCAAAAGCCAAGGATAATATTCCCTTCGAGGTAAAGCGTCCTGGTGAAAGAACTCCTAGAGCCTTTTATTTATTCATCATGGCCGTATCAGAATATATCAGAAGCCGCTACAATAATGCATGAAAGGCTAGTAGGAGAAGCTTGATTGGAATAATGCTCTCGTGTTTTTACCCCCCACCCCCCTTTTTTTTCTGTTGGTAAATCCCCTGTTCATATGCAATTATTCCTCTTTCAGCCCAATGCCTTATATTTACATGCCAACCAATTTTCATTTCATTTTTTTAGCTGTTCAGCTGCTCTACCTCTCTCTCTTCCTCTCTGTCCAATGTTATGTCCATTTTTTCCCTTTCGTCTCCTTGTTCGCCCATCTGGAGCTGTCCGCCATTTTCTACCCCTCCCACTCCAGGGGCAACTACGCCACGAGATTGTCAGATCCTCAAGGTGAATAATTACCGCATGCTCACACGTAACGTGAGGGGATTGTAACACGAAGGCCAGGTCGCACCCACACGCGTGTTCGTTTTGCGGCGGGGTGGGGTGCGTGAGAGCAGCGAAGCGCAAGTCGATACCAGGTCCACCGCCGATGCGACTTGAACGTGATGAATTACCCACCTCGCTGCTAGACTCGGGGAATCGACTGGGTCTTACTGTTTACTTGCCAAGCGCTGTGTTCACCGTCTAAATATGGGAATAATATCCATTCCATTCCAAATTGTCATTGATGTCTTTGGCTCCTTTAACCTTTCAACTTGAACTAAAGGATAAACAAGCAAATAAATAAATACAAATAAAAACAAGGTCTGTGAGAAAATTAGTTCCTAAGTCTCTTAACCTGCCCGAGACATTTAACTTTTCCCTTCATCTCGGATTCCCCTACCCACCCACCTGCTTCAGTTGGAAATGTCACAAGTGGAGGCTTTATTGCCATGTCTGTGTTGTCACAATAACACCAAAGCAATAACCGTGAGGCAGCGGAGGACAAATGAGCACTCTAGTTCCGAGTGTTGGGCAGAAGTTCTTCCTCCGTTCGTTGACTGATACCCCTTGCATCACTTTCACCAAAAATGAGACGAGTGTGCGGTGAAAAGGGTGCTGTTTGGAGAACACACACACACACACATACACACAACCCGCCTTTCAGATGCATGCATTAGTCTTAAACTGGTAGGGTTGTAATATCAGTAAATGTAATCAGGGGCTTTGCCTTAACAAATTGCGTTGTGCTATCGTGGAATTGCAATGCCTTTCATTAAAAGTTCCTGTGAGCTCATAAACATTAAAATCGCATTACTATTTCAGCGTTCGTTCCGTTTAAATTGCACCTGCACCGCTTCGTCTACATTTTAACATTTTAGAATTGTTTTTTTTTATTTTTTTCATCTTTCCTCCTCTTTACTTTCCTTCCTGAGACTCAGGCTGTGGCCTGAGGGCATGGGACACATCAGACATTAAAGGACAGGCGACCGCCGTTCCCTGGCGCTGCACGAATACACACGCGCACACACACCCCTCCCCCACCCTCCCTTAATCACACCGGCCCTTTAACAAGTTCATCTCTCTGCGTGAGCCATAGATTGCAGAGAAGACTCCTGCCTCTGCCCAAAGGGCAAGCCATCAATGCCAAACACTCAGAAGTTTAAAGAGCGAGGTGGGGAGGGCGAGCTAGGGAGAGAGAGAGAGAGAGAGAGAGACATCAAATGCGCCCAGGTTTATCAAATGCCTGTCTTTCTAAATCTATCGATATTAGAGATGTCAGCGGCTAACTGTGGTTTGCTGCTGTCAGTCACGCTGGTGGCCACCGAGTGGGTCTGGATCTTTGCATACAAACCAGCAGTCTCCAGAAAGCATTGCAGGCCCGTGTATGCGATGATATCTGGATGCCTGAAGCTGTTTAGCATTAACATCCGCTTAATGTTAACCCTACAAATCCTTTTTTTTTCGTTTATTTGATCAGAAGGCTCGTGCACTTTTGTACATCTTCTGATCTCGGCCTTGCGTGGACTGCTGTCTGTGATATGTCTGTGGATTAAATCATGAAGGCAGCTCTGTGGAGCTCTTCGTGTGTCTGAAGCAACTTGAAAATGTTAGCTGGGACCGTGGGCGCTAAGAATAATGGAACGAGTACAAGGTCCAGGCTGGACCACCGCCCAAACCCCGACTCAGTGTGTGAGAAATAGCAAGAGAATTCACCTTTTGATGAACACAGTAGTGTTGTATCTGATAAAAAATGAACAGCCTACAGAAGTGCCATTGTTTTTTCCACTTTTTTTTTGTAACCAGTGTTAAAATCTTAATGGCTTGTTTTCTCTCTGTTTTCTTTTTTTTTTTTTTACAACTCTGCTGTAATGTATACTTTGCTCCATGGCAGACTCCTTTGTTCCAAAGCACTGTGTTGTGTGTATCGGCTTGTTTTAAAGTCTGAGGCATGAGGAACGGGGGCCCATAACTCATTTGGCAACAGTGGATTTCTGGATTTGCATAATAATATGCAGAGACAGATAGTGTAGATTATCCCCACACTGTCTGCTGTCAGTTTCCGATCGGAATGGAATCGCAGCCTTTATCCTTTAATCTTAGCCCGGGCGCACAGAAACATGTTTATTTATTTTGACTTAGAGCAGCCAAGTCACTTGAGATCGCTCCCCCTTCCCCTCTCTCCTGTCTTTCTGTCGCTCAGCAGTATTTTGCGCAAGTTCTGTCCTGTGGGGAGTGATGACCGATTCAATCGCTTTTTTTTTCCCTCAATTGCAGGGTTAATTAACTCCAGGGCTGAAAGGGGCTTGAATACAACATATAATATATTATAACATAATGATCAGATAGTTTAGAGCCCAGATACCTTACGATCATGGATCGCAGTTGGACTGAGCAGAATACGTTGATGTTGGAAAATATTGTTATATTGTTAAATTGTTATGCACATCAGAAAACTCTAGCAATTTTTAAACAATGGGTTGTGCTGATACATTTCACCTTTTTTTGCCATATTGTGACATCTGCATTGTATTGCATCATCACTTCTCTGTGTTCATTGTGTGTATGCTGTGTTTTTTACTATAATTCTTTACTGTTGCCTAACTGGTATTCTGCATATCACCTACTGTAGTTACATTTTGCAGAATGCCATTGTACTGTAGTCTTGTCAGTAGGGATGGGAATCACAGACGGTCGATGTATTGTCAAATACTCTTTATTGTGTGGGACTCTATGCATTGCAGGCCAGTTTTGTTATACAATGACTTGGGAATAAGATGCCCTAAAATACTACTCCAGCTTCAAAGCAGAATTTTATCGTATGTCACTTTAAAAAATGTGTCTGGTGAATACTGCCTTTTGATTTTCTCCTACACACAGATTTCTATGTTCAACTTTGATATGTTATATACTGTATAACTGTAAAACTGTATAACCGTATGAAAGGAAGGATCACAGTATATTACCGTATCCATTTTCCCCCCAATCCTATACTGTCATGTCGCATCTGCAAACGATTCCATTTGCTGCATGACTATTCTGTTTCAGCCCTCTGTGCACATTTTTGAATCCTTTAGTTGAATATGTAGTATCCAAGTAAACAATATGATGGACAAAAATGATCAACTCAGGTTATTTCACATTCTAGTTTAAAACAATTTTTATTACTCGTTTAGAAATGGATAAGTACTGAGGATTAGATGGAAGGGAAGCTGGAGGCCTTTCTTTTGAGATCGGCGACCACACATTTACATTTTTCCTAAGGTGTGTGATATCGTAGAAGCCAGATGGAAAACCGAGCTGGACGCTGTGTTTCTGTAAACTCTGGACGCCCCACTTGTGAGCACTTTCTCAACCAGCGGGAAGTCGGGACCACACTTCCAGTTTAACTTTCATTTTTTTACTCCATTAAAATTCAGTCAGATGCGCCATTAATATTCTGCCTTTCTTTCCTCCTATTTCCTTTTTGCTTCCCAGACTTCCCATCAACGTATAATGCAGACAGCAGACATCAGGCATGGGCCAAATGTAACAAATCGAATATGTCCCATTAGCGCCACACTGATGTTGTCCTTTTATGGCTCTGAAATAATATTTTAAAGTGTTTTCTATAAAAGAAAACAGACCTGCAATTAATCTGTCTCTTTTCCCATGCCCCACTGCTTGTCGTGATTTAGTGCTGGTCAACAATTGAGTGCAGCAATATATACAGCTAGCCATAACGTTGATGTACAGACACTTGTTAGGGCAGATAAAGGATGGATGTTTTTGCAGTTGTGCACCAATGATAACAGAGCAAATGCCTCTGGTGCCTGCAAAAACGTTGCTGTTTTGCAGCCAAAGTGATCAGGGTTTTTATTGTGGTTTTCTAGAGGTCGACTACACGGTGTAACAAAGCTCATCCCCGGCATCCATCCCCAGCGGTCCAGGCCACGCCCCATCCTGTTTCCCCACACCCGAATTCCTTCCTCTGAAAGAGGGTTCTGGTCCGGTCACTATCACAGTGTGATCGTGGCATGAGTGAGTGTGTGTGTGTGTGTGTGTGTGTGTGTGTATGATGTCAAAGTTGGTGTACGGAGTCTGGTATGTGTTGCCGTGGCCACGGGCTTCCCTGTGAATTCCTGCCGTGTGGAAACAGGGAAGTCTTGGTGTGGGCCACGCCGGCGGCCTGGTCCGAGCCATGGCCTGAGTCGGGGTGACTCAGGGTCACATGTAGTAATGGTTTTGATGTGTTGTGTTTCCAGGTGGGGTGCATGTGTGGAGTGTCCCCCGTGTGAGATGAGCCTTTCCTTTCCCCATCTCCACATCCCTGTCACCAAAGTAGATTCCTCTGTGCTTGTTCGTACCGTACTTTCAATACAACTGGTTTGTACCTGCACTCGGGTCCTCCCCTTTTTTTGGTGTCATGACACACAATGTCAGCAGAGGAGGAGCATGTGTGAGGAGCAGTTTGGTTCTTGTGTGTTCAGAAGAATGCAAAAAAAAATTAAATGAAAAAAAAAACACATTTTCAGGCTATTTTCTTTGGTCTCCTGCATTCTATTCAACAAACTGCACCAGAGATCTATAAAGATGCCCCCCCCAGCCGCTCCAATGAGGGATCATGCCACAGCGAAAATCTGACCAGCAGCTGTGCTGAAAGGTGGGAGCTGCATGGAGGTGATTTTTAGATTCGGCCTGGTGAATGGTGCCCATCATTAACCCGTAGGCAGAAGTCGCAGTTTATTGTTTTTTTTTTTCCAGCAGCCAAATAAATAAATATGTGGGGCAGGGTGATGAGGGTGGCGTCTTTGACAAATTGTGTGCATCATCTGCTACAAAAATGTCAATCACTGTGCTCCATTAACCTGCCACAATGACACAGACAAATATGTGTGTGTGTGTGTGTGTGTGTGTGTGGTCTTGTGTGTTTAGATGACTGCGTATGTGAACACATTGACACAATGAAAAAACAGTAATAGTTATTTTATGAATAGTTCTTTAATCGTCCTGTTTAATCTCAGGCACTTTCCAGCTGCCGCGTGTCGGCGGTGGTCCTTTAAAAAGTCCGGACCATTACAGTGCCGCGTTCTCCTCATGTCATCTTTTAATAAAGATTTCTTGTGACGCCCGTGAACAACCTGGAACGTTCGCATCCGCTCCCGCTAACACTGTCAGGAAAGACGGATCACTGCTCTCAGTGTGTCCCCACCGCCCCGCCCCGTCCCGCTCCCCTGTCATCTTCATCAGCGGAACACCTGGGAACAGCTCCCCGCTCAGCTGAAACACACTTTCCCTTCAAGAGTGTGTTTTATCCTGCAACGCATCTCCAAGGAAACGCGAGAGGGTCTTTGTAATTGCTTTCATTTTCTCTGAGGTCAAAAAAAAAGAAGTGGAAGAAGAAGTGAACTCCCTCATACTTTTGAAAATTGAATTGGTGCAAGCGAGCGATGAGGTTAGGCCTTCCGCAGATGTCAGGTAATTTGGCAAATTACTCCAGCCAATTTCTTTCAGAAATATCATGACAGTGTCATCTCGCTCCGCTATATGTCCTTGAAGGGATAATGCATTCGGATGAAAAAGTGAAGAATGCGCGTTACTTTATGTCTCCTTGACGATGCACAGAGCAACCTGCTACAAAACAGAAGCATTTGCCATCAAATGCACTATGCCAAGATGCTCTGGCAATTAGCTATTCAGATGGGTTTGATCCTCAGAATGAAGAGCATTTCGCCATGGATGGGAACCAGCTTGTATGGTTGTGGTGTGCAGAAGGGGGCATTGTTGGGTGTTTACTGAGGGTTTTGCTGTAATGTAGCGCTGGCATCTTCGGTTTTTGGACAATGAGTTGGGTGGAGAAGGGCCCCCAGTCTCAAGACTTATGAAATGCTATTACTCAGAATCACAAAACTGTGCACTCCACGGGTAGCAGTGATAGGAAACACACAGAAAACTGTTTCAGATCAGTTTTTTACATTATAATTTAAGATTCGGAATGATTTGTGTGATTATTTCTTATATGCTTTTATTTCTAAGATAAGATTTTATCTTATGAAATTTGTAGCTCATTTTATTTAGAATTTTCATGATCATTTACTTATTTATTTAGTTTACATTTAGTACATTAATGTTTTAAAGTCAATTTGTTATGAGTGATGTTTTCAGTTTCTAATTTTTGGTTGCACTACTGACTTGGAAATCCTTGTTTATTATGAATAAAAAAAAAAAAAACATGAATCGTGATGTATTATGATGAATGAATGGATTAAATGAATAATAAATAGTAAATTTTTAAGAAGTAGTCATTGACAAACCTTTATTTTATTAAATAGTTTCTTTCAAATGTGACTTTAATAATAGAATCCTCCAACAACATGGCAACTGTACATGCAGATTTATTACCTTTAAAAGGTATACTTTCCATTGGAAATAAAGTCCGGTCGATGGTAATGGTTGTTGTTGCTAGAAATGAGCTTCTCTACATTTACCAGTTACAATAGTCATTTAAAGCAATCTGAACAGGATTTTTGATCAATTTAATGTCGTTTTAACACTTCAAAATGACCCGAAATGACTAAACTGCTAGTATAGTTGTTCGATTCGGTCTTCACGTTATTTTATTTCAGTCGATCTGTTCGGGCCTCAGTTTAATTTTTCACGAATCCAACCTGTCAGAGACACGTGTACAAACAAACACCACACACACTTGGAGGGAAAACACACTGGCCCAGGTGTATTCTCACTATGAGCACACTCAGCCTTACACACAACAGCACACACCCACGCATACATGCACAGGTTGCCATCTCCTCCGGTGTTCAAACAGGCCTGCTGCCTGTTCTCTATTCCAGGGGGTCCGCCACCGCCTGCG
This sequence comes from Denticeps clupeoides, assembly GCF_900700375.1. Taxonomy (NCBI): domain Eukaryota; kingdom Metazoa; phylum Chordata; class Actinopteri; order Clupeiformes; family Denticipitidae; genus Denticeps; species Denticeps clupeoides. The sequence goes on from NC_041710.1 coordinate 21,082,801, forward strand.
CCGACACACTGCTCTGTCCCGCTCACCGATTGGCCCTGAGTGCCACAGATTTTTTTTTTTTTCCACCCAGCGTCAGAAAGCTCCACCGGCGACGGCTGTCATCCCAGCACTGGCGCTGGGGGGGGGGGGGGCTGCACCAAATATCCCGGGCTCCACCCCGCTGACGTGCAGCGCAGCAGTTTAAGGGTTTAAACTATGTAAGGTCAGGGTTGGAGTGCGCTCAGTGTGGGGCCGGAGGTGTGAAGATGCAGCGCGCCGCCATTCCGCGATTCAGGGACGGGCACGTCGCTGTTTGTGATTATGGTGAATAATGCTGCGCGGTCATGGCTAGCGAGCTGTAGATTTGCCAGTGGGCTGTGTTGCGGCTGGGCACTGTCACCACATGTCCCTCTTCAGAAAACACACACACATACACAGACCCACATACACACATTGACACATTAATCCTGCTCATAGCAGGATTACGAACTCCTGTGTTTTTTGCCTCTCAACCACTAGACAACAATGCTTCAGTTGCTCTTTGGTCTTTTGGGTGGATTTCATCAGAGGTGTTTCGCCGCTGAAATCAATGGGCCTTTAATCCGCACCCCATCCCGCAGTCCCTCGCCTGCTCCCCCTTTCCATTCATGAGCCTGATGGGTGTGGGGGAGACAAAAGCTCCGTCACGCAGGACAGCGGCGGGGCAGGCAGAAGAAGCAGCGATGCAGCGCGGATAAGGGCCTTTGCCATGGCTGTCACACAGATCGGCCTCCAGAACCAGAGCACACAGACAGCCGAACAATAAAAAGGGCCTGGATTCACGTACACACACAGACACGCACATAGCAGCGCGTAGAGAGTCCACGAGTTCCATTTATGTCATCATCACAGTCGAGCGCTCATCCTCCGTTCCTTTTTTTTCCTTCCTCCAACCAAAACTAAAGTATGTACAGGCCTATCTGTTGCCATAGTAATTCATGAAATCAAATCTGTCATCACAATGCTGCTGATTGCAACGCTTTGGGCCCCCATTCCCAAAAAAAAAAGAGAAATTTCCCCCATCTGTCAGATGAAATTTACGCACCGGTTCCAGGCTCAGAACTTCAAAGCGCGACGTCTCCGACGTCGGCCCTCCCACTCGGCCGTCTCAGCCTAACAGAACCCACCCTGCCACGACTGCCAGAGCACACAGATAATAAAACAGAAGATTAAAATATCTCGCCAAGGCCGTCACCGCACTAATGGGAACCTCAGTGTGTGAATAATTGAGTTTTTCTGTGGCTATTGATGAATGATGTGGGTGCGATCGTACCGTGGCCGTTCTCGACAGGCCCGATTCTGTTCTATTATTCATGCGTCGGGCTGACATTACCTCGGAAAGTTGCCATGTTGTGTGCGATATTAATAATAGAAATTCGATACCCCTGCTTTATTCGTCGTCCTGTTTTTTTTTCTCTTTGTTGCTCCACACTGTGACTTTTAAAGGTCGCAGGGTTACTGTAAAGCCTGACACGTTTATTGGAATTGTGTTTTCCTCACATCCCAAATGCAGTGAGTGAACCTCTAAAAGAAGAAGTCTCAGTGCTCTGGCTTTTTTTTTTTTTTTGTCCTTTTCCTCTTGTGCATATTTGGTTACTTCATTAAACGATTTAAGGTCTGTTTGTCAATGGGCCAGAACGCTCGACTGTCACACTGACCCACTTACAGTCAGCCTAGGTCTGTCGCAATCAATTTTACAGTCTTTCAGTGTTACAGTAAGTTCTTTTAAAAGCCCTTAGGCTTTTGATTATAAGAAATAGGCCGGTGTGGCCCGGGCCCTGAATTCTAGTATAGAACATAACATAAACAGTGCAAAATCAATACAGAATGGAAACGAACTTGTCCAACTGTTTAAATTTGACATCAATCAAAATTGATGCAAATAAAATGTCATGATACCATGATATAAACAGCTGCGATGCTATGAAGGTATTCTCTTTTGCAGTAAACATGATGCATGGACACAGGAATAAAGGCCGTTTTAATGTACATGAATATTTTAATGAATGCCCGGGAGGTTTTTAATGAAAGCTTTTCATTTTATGGCCAATACAGTATGATAATTCCATACACAGTGTATGAAAAGTGGCCACTAACCTTTAAGCCGGTTGTATGTGTGTGTGTGTGTGTGTGTGTGTGTGTAATTGTGTTTGTAATGAAGTGTTTGGGAAGTAGTTCATTTTTTACCAGCTGTTGGATCAGGCGAACAGCCTTGGGAACATTTAAAAGCCCTCCCTGCCCTCGCCGTACAGTGTGTTGTGTTCATTGTGATGTGGCTTAGTGGGCAGGTTTCTTGGGGAATGAAAAATTGCAAGTCTGTGTTAAAAGGAAGTAAAGTTGCTGACCGTTGAATGATTTTGTGTTCATCCGTTTAAAGCTGAGATTTGTGCGAGGCTCTCCTTGTTATTGTTTTTGCTGTAATGTGGCCCGGCCTGCTAATGTAATGATCTGTGTCGGCATATTTGATTATCTGTGTCTCCGCCCGCTCTCATCCTCAGCTACTTTTGATCAGACCGATCCGCTCTGAAAAGGGCTCAGTAACATCTAACATGCCCCCTTTGCCCTCTTCCGTCATGCTTAAGGTGTGTTTCAGGCCGATAAGGAGCCGCCCGGCCCTTCCAGCTTGCTGCGTGCTGACGGGAGTTCCACCTCAGGCATTGTTTTTGAGATAGTGATTCACTGTTGACCTTTACCATTTTCATCTCTGTCTTCCTCCACTTTTTTTTACAACGCCTTGATTCTGTTTTTTGACTTTGTGGAAATGAAGGCCGTTTAGCAGTGACAAATAGTGCAGTGTGCTTTAGGCATCGTGGATTAAGAAACAAGGGTCACTGCTATTGGCTGAGAGATATAAATGATTTAAAGACAGTGGAACAGTGGAAACCGTATGAATAGTCCGGTGCTCCTGCAGCATTCTTCCCTTAAGAGGGGCTGTTATTACCCCTACCTGAGTCGGCCAGGAGGTGGGGGTCTGAAAGTGCCACCCACGCTTAGAAATAAACAATCCAAAGTGGTTTTAAAAAAGCTGTCTAATCACCTAAGCTCCAAATTCAATTATTGCAGACAGGAGACATTTCACAATCTCTGATGACTTAAATTGACTTTCGAGGGCAATTTCCTTAGTGACTGACTGCGTGCGGAGGCATAAGACCCAGGGCTTAAGACCACTGTATATGCCACTGAAGCCCACTCACCCCGCACACGTTAACTTTTATGTGATTGAGGCTTGATGTCAGTGCACACATACTCCATTGTTCAAGTGATACCCACTTATACTTTGAAAACGTGCACGATGTAGAAACATAAGCTATTTATTATGTGAATTTTTGCCTCTTTGATTAGTAAAATGCAGTGTGCTTTCTCAGTTTAAGCTTTATTTCATGTTCTATCTTATATGACTTGAAAATAACCTTTTACGATCTGATCTGTATGTGTATATGGTCCTTTTAAGACATGAGCACCAGTTATATTCATTAGAACATTCAAAAGAAGCACTATTTAGATTTAATTTAATACACAATCAAATATACTGTTTATTTTATATGCTTCTACAAGTGATATGATCTCATGTACTAAAATGATTGATCTGGCTTAATACGTAAATTCCTGTTTTACAGGATAAACTGGGTTAGCTTTTGTTAGAATAATTCTTATTTGGCCTAATTTGTGATAAATATTTTGTTTGGCGGTTGCAAGGGCATGTTTATAATTTTGCAAAAAAACAACAAAACTATTGAAAATATATGTTCAATATTTGATGTACCCCCCTGAATTACCTGTGTAGGTTTATATTGTTTTTAATAATGTACTGTTATTTTCTGTTTTCTTTGCCTCTACACTTGTTCTCTTATATCATTCCACTACTTTGAATAATGCTTAATCCAATAGTAATAATAATAAAATAAAAATGGTTGTAGTCATTGCAATACGATTATTGTTACAGCACTATTATAATGAGGTAATTTTTGACAACTGAGTCCTGAGTACTGTGAGCACAAATATTCAATCATATAATCAAATGTGTTCGTCTCTGTTTTATATCAAATGAATCAAATGCATCCAGCCACCCGTCACCAAGCCACGCCTCAGCCCATTTGAAATCGCTCTGGTGCTGCAATGCTGTGATTTGACAAAAATGAATGTCAGTTGTGTTTACACTGATTGTGGAATTTCCTCTGTTCGTGTTACAGTAGGAAGAATTGCTCTGCTGGACTCCTGAACTGTGAGTAACTCTGTCGTACTGCATGTGTCTCTCTATCAGGGTTTCTGTGTGCGGCTCTGTCCTCACTGAACCTGTCGCCTGTGTGAGTTGTGGGCTGTCTGGTGGAAGGGTAAAGGTAGAGTAGCACACCTGTGTGTCTCATGCCAGCAGCTAGTGCCTTCTTGGCCTCGCTGTCATCGAGCGGCTGCGTGAGTGACGCTGATGGGGATGAATAGAACAGCACCACCGCCGAGGCCGGAACCGAAGCGGTCGCCTGTCCTTGGGTTCGGCTCGCTCCAGTGAATGGTATGATAATGGTCCCGGTTTTTGGGGAAACTGTGCTCTGTTAGGGGTATGGGTTGTGTTAGGCTCACTTATAAACTCCTGCTTGTGTTTATTGATCTTTTTTTTTTTTTGGTGAAAGATAACAGGTCACATGACACAAGAATACTTTGCCACACTATATAATATTTTAAATGCACATGAACTGATTCTTAAGACTTTGCGAATCTTTAGGCACAGTTTACTTACTAGAATATGCTCCAAATGTATTTAATGTACTTATCGTACATTAACTTTTATAAATCCTCAATGTTTGCTGCTGTGACAAATTAGGGCTTGTAAAGGGGACCCTGTGGGACATCTGCATGACTGCCTTTCTAAATATTTAGTCTTGTCCTCCACTCACCAAATGTGTCGCCAACCAGCTTCTATCACTTAAGCAGACTTTCTATTCCCCGCAGGCCAATCAAAACCGGTGTGCTGAAAAACCTGTGTGTTGAACGTCCGAGAACGAGATGAGGCTGAGAACGTAGCCGTTTACCATGAATAGATGGCTAATTGCTGGCTGTTTGAACTACTCTGGGGTTATATATAACCCTGGTAATTGGTCCACAAAGCTTTCACTGTGAAGGCTATTCCTGATGAAAGTAAAGTGGCATGTATGAGAAAATTATTACAGGCTGCAGGTCTACCTGCTGTTTAATCTGTTCAGACTCTCCAGCGCTCACAGAGTGCACACAGGGATGAGCTCTCAGTCCACATCACAGCCCTGCAGCAGGCAAGGCCGCTAAGACCCCAGGCTTTAAGGGTTTAGGGCTTACAGCGCATTGTCTTCTGCTTCGCACAAGAGCTCAGATTTTTAATACTAAAAAACATTTGGCCTTTTGATACAGTTGAGGTTATACAATTAATGCTTTTCCATCAGACCATTATTTTACCAATAGATCAATTATTTGTATGCAATATAACATAAACAACCATATATTTGATATATCTGGAGCATATTCTTACATTCTGATGTGTAATTAAATATTAATTAAAATAGACTCTATTTCTGTTGTGCAAATGCATAAATTGTAATATAAAGTATGAACAGCAGAGGCTACTGTTTTTCATACTGAGATGCAATTTATTCATTACCATAATGGAATAAAATAATGTAGTAGATAATAAATGATATAGGAAAATATATGGTTTGCATGGCATTTTGGTGATCTAAATTATTCCTTTATGAATTTGTACATTTATCTTCAAGAATCGTTTAGCTTTGATTGTGTAATCTAGCACATAGATGTCTATTTTTTATATATTAAATATTTAAATTCAGTTAGTGTTCACCTAATAATATTGCTGTTTTTTTCTCTTGCATGTTAACGTGGTAAACACATGAAAGGCTGATCAGGTTTATCATGTTATAAGACGTTAATACACGTGTTATTATGGGGATCATGGGAGGAATGATGTGTTCCACTGAGTTGCTGAGTTCACATGTGCTTCATCTACCGCAGTAATCTTCTCTCCTTTATCTAATGGAGAACATGATAATTACAGAATTCATTGATCCTCGTCCCAAAGGTTTAATTTTATGAAACATATGAAGATCTAAACGTTTGTGGAATTACCTTTTCTTTTTCTTATTTTTGTAAATCCCTGCACTGCTGGCACATGTGCTGGTGATAACCCACTTTGATGTGGTCTTTTTTTGGCATTTAAATTAATTATATGGAAATGAACCATGAAGTGCCAAATGATTCTCAGTTTTCGGCCCACTTGACATTTGCTTGCTGATATTTTAGATTTCATGCTCTCCTGGTCCTACTCCCATTCTCTTCTCATTCCTTCTGTCTCTTATACTTTTCCTTCCTTTCCTTCCTTCAATCATTCAGAATAGTTGTATAAAATTTCATCTGAAAAATAAGAACACGATCCCTCCTTAATCGTATACATTTCAGACATCTCACCTTGAAACGAACCCATCCCATGCGTCCCTCCACCCATGTCTGTTTCCCGTTCGACTTCCTGCTGTGTTGCTAGCTGCCTCTGAATGGCGCTATCGACGCAGTTCAAGGCCGCAAGGCGCGCTGTGGAGTCCCCTTGTGAGGTTTCTATGTTTGAAATTCATCTGCTGCGGCCTTTTGTCCGCGCAACTTTCATTTTGAACCTTTGTGTTGTCCTTACAGAGCGATATAGCAGCCCCGTCTCCGTCTCTGGGCGCGTGAGCATCCAAGCACAATATGCGTTTAGAGGCTGGCGCTGGCTTTGCTCAGACACAGCTGCTGGTAGAGGAGGTTAGCTATTAGCAGAGTAAATGGAAGGACAGTTTAATGGGAAACTGCATTATCATTGACAGCGCTAAGTGCAGTAATTGGGTGTAATTAGTTCAATGAAGTTTGGATCAATAAATATTGCATACAGATTGAATGGGGAGCTCTCCCGTGTTTCTTTTTTTTTCCGGTGCCACAGATGGTGTAGTGAAGTGCAGCTTCTTCCATCTGCCCCGGCCAATTCTCAGCTTCGTCTGAATGCCGAGCGTGCTGAAGCGCGATGTCTTTATCTCCGACATGCATGGGAATACTCAGCAACAAAACCAGAAATGAAGGCCCGCTCACCCCCACCTGCAATAAAGCACGAAGATTTGAGGTAGCATAATTGAATCAGGTCCCTCAAATAAAACAAACTAATAAAACAGTTTCAACTTCAAAAAAGGACGAAGCCAGCTGAAGCGGCGTGCATCCCCACTGCGAAAATGATGCAGAGGAGCCTTCTTTTCACCGACATGTTAATAATATATCGCAATTTGTTAATTAAGGGCAAAATGCATGGGAGTCTTGTGTTTTCCCAACACAAATTAATCACTGAAATTAACAGAGGGGCCCAGGCTGCAGCGGCAGTAATGGAATAAAGGCTGCATGCTGTTTGATGGGCTTGGGAGGAGAGACGGAGTGGAGCCGACATGGAGGGGAAATCAATAGCAGGTTGGGTGGTGAGGGCTTGGCCTCCTGTCAGCGACTCGTTCTCTCGTTCTCTTTTTCTCTCTTCTTGCTCTTTCTCGCTCACCAGCTCCTACATCCTTTCACCGGCCCACAAGCCCTGCGCCTCTTCATTTCCTATCCTGCGTTTTTTTTTTTTTATTATTCTTCCTATCACTTGTGTCTTTTTTCTTCTCTCCCCTGTCCTTTTTGGTGGCGTCTTCAGAGCACTCTTTTATTCCCACCTGGAGGAGTGATGGAGAGGGCTGCTATAAAAATGGCCTCTAGGAAGCCTCGAGGAGTGTGTTTCTCTGCGAGTGTGTGTGTGTGTGTGTGTGTGTCTGCATTCATTGGTGTGTTTATGAGCCTTCAGCTAATTGCAAATACAAAAAAGCAAAGAAGATACAGAAATAAATATAAAAATAAAATAAAGCTAACAGTTCAGTCTAATTACAGCCTGTGAATATTTTACATAAATTTTTTTTTTTTTTTGCTTCTTCCTTTTATATTGAATATTTCTTCTTTTCTTTGAGAGAGAAAACGAGACGGGGGGGATGGAAGGGGTTTCAAAGAGGGAGTGGTGCAAGAACCATGCTGCGTCAGACTGTAGGGGGCCTCTCCGAGCCCACAGCTAGCGCCAGCAGATAAAAACTTCTCAAAGGACGCCTTTGTCCACCCAAACTTTTGGATTTCTCTAAAGGGAAAAAAGGAGCCATCCTTTGGAGAAATATTAATGACGGGGTGGAGTGAGTGAGTGGGTGTGTGTGTGTGTGTGTCTGTGTGTATGCACCTGCTATACACGCCTCTGTCTGAGTCCGATGGACCTTCTCCTCTCTCCGGCCACCGCACAGACAGAAGTAGGCGGCCAAATAACAAAAACAACACAGAACAAAAGACGACTCGACAGATCATTACCAAGCTCATTTGTTTCCTGCCCTTTGGTAATAGTCTTGAATAAGAAACTCAAGTGTAGGAATGTTCTTGTCACTAAAATGAGCCCGGCACAGAGGAACGGCTATTGATCCTGGCGCTGATGCTTTTACCTTCACTGGCTTCTCATTGAGACTAAGTCAGTCGACTGGCTTTTTCTTTCTTGCTTTTTTCATGCGCTCTGCTGTTTTGACTGCAGTGGCCTTTTTAAGGATGTTTATTCTAACGCCGTCCCCAGGTTACCTACCAGGACTATTGATTCATGTCCCCAATACCGATGCACTCACTGTAGTGGTAAATGAACACACCCGGCGGCGAGCCTCTTTCTGTTCTTGCTCTGATGGATGCACCCTGGAGGACGGAGAGAAAGAATGGCACTTCTCCTTCTTGCTGCTTTATTACTGTCGTTGGCTCTCTTGCTCTGTCTTTCCTCACTAGTGCATTTCTCACATCTCTTCTCAGCAAAGTTCTTTGACATTCTTTGTTCTGCCTTTCCCCATGGCAGACAGTAAGCCAGCTGTTGATGTCTGTGCATCTGTGTGTGTGTAGTGGCCATCAGAAATGCATTTCTTCAGATGTGTGCCTATCAACTCGGCCAGCTGCCCTCCCCTAAACATTTACATGAATTAATTGAATATATAAATGGATGAACACCGCCTTTCCAGACAGTAGAGTACATACAACATACGCCCCACATATTAAATTTAAACATTGAACCACATTTAACAATTATGGTGCGAAATATTGCAGTCAATGCGAGCAGAAGACAATGCAACAGACACATAGTACAGTGTGTACTTTTCGTACAGTATATGCAGCATTCACATTCAAGAGCAGTATTAGCAGCAGCCTAGAGCATGCAATATACAGTTATAAATTGCAAAAAATACTTGATAACACAGTGGCCATAATAAAGTGCATACACCCACAAACCCTAGAGACACACTTTTTGCCCTTAATCTTAATCTTGTTAGAAACACACGTATATGCTGGTGTAGCACTGTACATAAGTAGTGTCTGAGGGCCCCGTTCCTCATTGTCCAAGCTTCTTTCCAGAATCTGAGGCCTCCTGCGCCACAGGAATTTAGGGAGGGGTCTTCGCCTAGACAGGGGAAAATCAGTAGGTTATTAGTCTGAACTTGACTGCTGGTGCCTTGAGCAATATTCATTTAGGGGGCCTAGAATTTCTTGCTGAGTTTTTGCCATTTTGAAAATAGTTTTGGGTGGTTTTGAGCAGTTCAAGTTGTGCTCAATATGAGATATAATAGAAAATTATAAAGAAATATTATTTTCATAATATTAAATATTATAACCCTGACAGAATGCTCGCACATGATTTGGCCACTAACCCCTGAGCACCAACAGGTTTTATGTCTCTCATGTTTCCGTCTACATGAGAGTTAATGATTGAGTTCATTTTTTACCTGCTCCAAGTAAACCCGTAATCGCCACATCTCTCATTTCTCTCTAACAGCGAGGGTGCAGGGCTCTACACTCATGGCAGTGGGTAATATTACCCAAGTGTCAGCCCCTCCATCTGCGGTCGTGTTAATGCGGCCCCCCAATCAATTCTATTGATTGCAAAACCTTTCTTTATCATAGACTGTGTTTACACTTGGCCCAATTATGCTGCTGTATGTCATAAACACACTGCCCAGTAATGATGGGCCAGAGTGTTGTAGTGTCTTTCTTATTTATTTATTTTCTTCACCGGGGCATTGATTAAAACATTACCACCCTAATTGAGTATTCGCATCGATCAGAGGCTGAGGGAGGCTGGGCAGGAAGACCTGCCTTGAGGTCCTCGTTGCCGCGGCCGAGGCTGCTGGGAGAATTTATTAACTTTTCATTCATGTGTTTAACTGATGCTCTTATCCAGCTTATGTTCACCAATTAAACTGACAGTCTCCCCTGGACCAAGAGTGACTTTCTGGGTTAACTGGATGAAAGTTGGCTCCAATTGACACCGTAAAGGGAAGACTTTTTACATCACTATTGTACATTACTATGTCTGCATTGCTGTAATGTAGGTAAAACGTTGTGCCATAGCGGAGGATGCGGAGAGCCGGCTCATCAATGACATTCATATGTATCTCAGGCTGCAATTCAGGGGTTTAAGCAGGCAGACGTCCCTGCTTGCCATGAGCAGCCAATTACCAACAGCGCTGAGCTGGACACCCGCCGCTTTTATAGCTACCTTTCAATTAGACCTGCAGTAACCCCGCTGTTCTGTTCCACCATGTACGCTATTGCCTCAATAAACATGGGCAAGGAGAGTGACCACAATTAAACAATTAGAGCTTCAGAGCTCCGACGGATGACCTCATCAACTCCACACCAGGCCTTACAGGTCACTGCTCTCGCTCCCTGAATGGAGGGTTGTGCGGTTCGTGTCTGTAAGTTTGTGTGAGTGGGAGTATGTATACAAGACGTATGTGACATATGTGTGCTTGTGTGTGCAAAGAAACAGGGAACTTTTCTTCTCACCTATCTTAAGGCCTGGCCTAGTTAAGCAACCTTTTTCCCTCCCAAGAAGTGTGCCGTTCTCTGGAGTTCTCCAGCCTCCGCCACATTTCCTGCTCCTGTCATTTATATATTTATTTGCTTTAGAGACATGTGTTCGGAGCATTTGCAGTGCTTTCAGAAGACAGGGTATATATCCGACATCAGGGCTTTTATCCTCCTGGATCAAGCGCTGTGAAATTTTTGGTGTCTGGACACGACCGAGACACATACTTTCTGTTTACTTACTGTCTGCCACTCTTTTGCACTCTTTTATTCATTCTCATGTACATTCTCATGTACAGAATAGATGTCTATTTTTTCTCCTAATGATATGCAGCATTATGCATGCATGTTTTTCAGTGCTGTTTAATGTACAGCTTGTTTCAAATATAGATTTTACATAAACATGGACTTGTCCTTCAAGTCTAGTCTTGGTTCTGTCTCATGAAAGATGGAGTTGATCAGTTTTTTTTATTTACTTCTGACAATATCTATGGCCAAAAGGTTAACAGAAGCCAATGGCTGTTAATGTGCTAAAACACAACGGTTCGGATGGCCATTGAGCTAAGTGAAATGGTGGACTGTCTGGCACTGGTATAATTGTACACAATTATGCAATTAGGGATGGAAATGCTTTATGCAAATGGAGAATAGGGATTCAAATTTTGCAGAGATAAATTTTCATTAGTATTTCCCACTTCGAAAAAATTAAGCAAATCAAAAATGCAGATGGTGCACAGGCAGTTTTAAAGAAAGTGATTAAAGAAAACGATGAAAAAAGACACATTCTTTTACAGTGCTGTCTACAAGTGTTGTTTTGATCAGAGGTGAACTGAGAAGCATGTAGGAGACAGGATCTTGTTCTCAGCCAGTTTGCTTTTCTGAATAGGTATTAAGAGTGATTAAATATGTAGCAACCTGACCATTTAGTGTCTGATTTAGGGTGTTTCTAGATGATTTTCAGCTTTGGCAATGCTGTTTGACAATAAATCAACAGGAGGGTTTTTAAATCATCCTGTACAAGGAACATGAGAGCTGTCAGTCATCACCATTGGTTCCTCCTACTTTAAAATTTGCTTGTGAGAACATTGAAAAGTTTCTCTTCTGTGTTACAGGACTGTGTGGGTAGTTATTCCCTCCTGCCCAATATACAGATAACTAGCAAGCAGTGCTTTCTTGTTTCTATCAATGAAATGTGTGAACAAGACCATCAGACCATACTGTATCTACTATAGCGCTTAAAAATCCTGCCGGATTCTCTCCATGAATGTGGGTTATAATGACTGATACTTGTTCTTAGATGTCAGTAACGATCCATTTTTTTTTCTGTAAGAGAAGCAGGTGAAATGCAAGAGGACAATGCTTGCTGCCTATCAGGAGGTATTTCATTTGTGCTCCAGTTTATTCTCCTTCACAGCAGGTTCCCCTTGTTTGGGTGAACCAGCACGGCTAGCAAAGCTGTCCAGTGCCCTCATTAGGGTCAAAGTCACGGTTCTTCTCATGACTCGCACACCCTACTTGATCCTTTCATTTTTCTCTGATCTGCCAGGGTATGTGTTTAATTTCTATGCAAACAGGAATATTTGCAACACAAGATGTGTTTAAATTTTTAATTCTGTCCTGAAGGAATGGGATTTTCAGAGAGGTACACCCCCCTCTCCATGGAGAAGAATAGATTTGGTTCAAGCTTCCTGTTGCGATGAAAGTGCAATTATCTCCTCAAATGAAAGAAGAGGCTTAATTAGGAGCCAGCCAAATCTGCGAGCAGGGAATTTGTGGTCATAGTGACGGACAGGGCACATGTCTCCTTAGCGACCAGGAATGGAAGAATGGGAGGGTGAATAAAGATGTGGACAAAGACAAATAAAAGTGATAGATGGAAAGGGGGTCAGAGATACAGTGGATATCATAAGTCATTGTTTGTTCTGGCAAAATTTGTCTTGGTTTCTGTAAATTTCCATAATTAACATCTGAAATAAGTGGTCTGACTTTTTGCGTGAACAAAGGGAACGGGCAGAAAGTGAAAGAACTGAAGGGCGAGATCACAGAGACAAAGACCGACTTTGTCACATTTTTCTCGTCATTGGCTAAGGTGCATGTTGGGAAGGGAGGACACAGACCAGCTGCTTAGGGCCACTGATTACCACACGCGATACATCCCCCATTTCCCGCCCGGCTTTGATCTGCTCTGAAACAGCAGGAGGGCGCTAACTAAACAAACCTCTAATGTTCACCTCGGCTACTGCCTGTGACTGCCCACGACAGCCGTGAGCGCCACCAGGCCTGGCCGGGACCACAATGCATTGCAAATGGCATGGTGACCTCTCCCGGGCTTTCCTCCTTCATCTCTCCTTCCTCGTTCTTTGTTGGCTGGCTTAACGCGGGACGAGTTTGCGGGTCACTTTTTCTCGTGCTTGCGTGGTGAGAGGGGTCGAGCCAAGTGTGCCAGAGCATGCAAACTGGCTTACGCAGCGAGAGCCTTGACCAGCACATGCACGCTCACTGCAAAACCCGACCCGAATTCTTTTGTTTTAAGGTCACACCATACGACACCGTGTATCTCCAGATGATGCCGAGCTTTAATTAACCATAACCCCACCACGTCCTTCTCAACTGTTCATTTTCCTGTTTCCATACCACACCATGGTGACATAGAAGGCAGGGTATGGATTTATGGAATTAGATGGCACTGTCATATTGTTTGGCACTTGTGGCTGTGCATTTTGCTTATTAGGGAGGTGTCTTGGGGACGTGCTGCAGCGCTGCATGCCTCCCATCCCAAGCAGAGGATTAGGGAGCACCCCAGAGCTTACTTGGGCCTCTGTGGCATTGCTTTAATATGAAATACAGAGCAGCTCTGTGCCTCAGAATGCTAAAAAAGCATGGTGTGAATCAGGGAGACAGACACAGGAGAGGGACAGAGAGAGAAAGGGACAGGGGAAAAAGACAGCAAAAGAAGAGAGAGAGAGAGAGAGAGAGGCATGGATCTTTGTTTGCTTATGTGTTTGGGTTCGTACATATTTCATGGGTTATATTATTACTATTCATTTGTACCACAGAAACAAATAGAAACAAAATATGATAAATACATAAAAATAAAACACACAACATAAAAATAAGTAGAGAATACTTGGTTAGTAGTCAATAATGAAATATTCAGATTTTAATATTTTTAGGGTTACTGCTACAGAGCTTTGTGCATTATTATCAGTACATTTTAGGGAAAATTCAACATGTTTAAACAAATCTATATTTCAGCTTCTGATCACTAGAAAGGGTCAAATCAGTAGAAAGGATTCAATTCACACACACACACCTCAGAATGTATATTGATACAAGATATAAAAATATATATTTAATATACAAGTAATTATTTCTCAAGAGAACATGTGTGCAATCATCAGATCAGAACATCATCATACATTTCATTTGTCATTTCCATTGGTTCCTTACTGTGCTTCTGGTCACATACATGTCTACAGACCTTTTGAGGATTTTTTTTTTGGGGGGGGGTAGGGTCTTGTAAAGGACATTTTATAGGACACAGGGACAAAATGTAATGCAGGGCATATCTGTATTGTCATGATGAGTTCATGAGTAGAAGGTGAGCTCTACCTGATCCTGATAACTGTGTGTGTATGAACGTGAGCAGAGAGAAACTCACTAATTTGTCTTTTGACTAGCAGTGTTTTGAATGCAACAGCACAATGCCACCTACCGCTGTGATGGTGCATTTTAAAGAGCATGCCCATCAATAAGTAATGACGCATGTGCCGGGACACATTCTGCTGCACCAAAAACAGCTAGACCCACCGGAACGCCACAACGTCTCATGTAAACGTGCTGCGTATCTGCAAGTAGGCCGGTGCGTGACCTTCCGCCAGAGGTCACATTGTTGTGATCCTCATTGGGTTGAGTTGTTTTCCCATTTGCTGTCAGTTCCGCGAGAGGATTCGTGTTTCTGTTGATCTCATCTGTCAGTTGTGTTTGCTTTCAGCATGGGTCCACTGTGTTTTCTCCCAGCTTCTTATGTGTCTTGTGCACTGATAGCTCAAATAAAAAAACAACAAACAAATATGAAAGGAGCTCCTGGTGCGTCTCGTCTGTGTGTTGAGGCGGCTCATCACAGGTCATCGACGACCAGTCACAGCGATGCTGTATGTGGGCTCGTCTCAGGTACCTCTGGACTGAATTGGATATGATGTGCAGGTGAGAGTCATGCTGAACGCTGTGTGTGTTAAGTGTGGCGTCCGGTGTGTTTGTGTGAGAGTGTAGGCAGGTGTGCATGTGCGCATTGTGAAGGCGAAGGTCAGAGTTTTTCTTTTTTTTCATGTGTAGTGACATGTTTATAAGTGTACAAGTCATGCACATGCTGACACACTTTCTTATCCCGTTGTGTTCCTCCCTCACCGCCCCTTCATTCCAACCCCCCCCCCCCATCCCGGTCTCAAACCCTCTCTGTCGCTCCCATGAGGAGTAATGGCTGCTCTCAGTCTGAGGCTCAGCTCCTGAGCGGGTTAGCATGCCGCCTCCTGTGGGGCCTGTCCACCACTAATGGCTCTGGTATTTAGGCTCAGATAATGGCTCTGGACTTAAGGAGACACCGCGCTTCAAAATCTACCCTCCGATCCATCCCCTGAGAGCAAGAGCGAGGCGGCGGCGCCTTGTCTTCAGCTTTCATCTCAGGAGCCCTGATCCCGCTCTTAAGCTTTGGCTCGGTCCAGAGCCGTCCTTAGTTGCCTAAGCTGTGCTGCGAAGGCAGTGCACCTTAATGCACACTGTAAAGTCAGCATTAACATATGCATGGCCCACTTAACGACAGTGCTGTTGTCATCGTGGAGTTCACATTCTACTTCGTTTTTCATTTTTTTGAGTTTTTTTTAGAGTGAATAAGTTAAATCACTGGAATTAATTAAAAACTTTTTTGCATTAAAATAAATGTATGCAACTAATGCAGCTGTGTGGGTTCTGACCTATGACTGATGCAAAATTTATTTAGCCAGATGATCCTTAAATTAAAATGGCCCATTTCAGAAGATGCATCTTTAGCATGCATATTTATATTATTTTCAAATAGAGACATGTGGCTGGAGAGGAGTTCACGCTCAGGGAGCAGCATGTTTGTGGTGTGCCCCTAATGTGCCCGCTTTCCATTTTCCTTTTCTCAGGTCTGCAGTGAGTGGAAATCAGACAAGACCAGATATTTAAACATATGTAAAAGTACTGGGTGGTAAAGCGATCACGTTTTTTATTGAGAAAATGACATAACGATAATAAACATGGGCTATAAAATTCACACTCTATCACATTTACCCACTAACTTGTTAAGACAAAAACCTGTAGAAAGCAAACGTGTGCTTAATTTATGTATGCATACTTTGCTTACACTGGTTTCTATGCTAATTTTTACTTAACGTTTGGACTGTCCACTGTCCACTCCTTTTTAAGAATTTTAGACAGTTGATTAAAGTTATATGTGCATAATATTTATTTGCTCTTGAAAAATATTCTTATTTATTATTTCTTATTGGCTATTGTGTAGGCCCTGTCTTTTCTTTTTTTTTTGATTGGCTGGTAATTGACCACCTCTGGCATCCATTTTTATTTTTTACTCAGTATTGCAAGGTTTTCCCAATGTAGCAAAGTAAAATACTTGGGTAAAAATGTAATTGACTAAAACTAAAATGACCTACTTTAAAAACAAATTACATATTACTGACAAAAACTAACAATTACTTTCTGCCTCTGTCCCTGTTATACCCTGTCTGAGGCTCTATCTCACTCTTGTCTCTGTCTTAGTATTGAAGTGCACACTATAGTCTTTAGAATTATATACATTTGTGCAGTTTTTGTGGAGTTTATTTTCATCTTATTTTATAATTATAGTAATAATCATAAGAACAGCTATAATAATATATACTATTATTGTTAATAATGATTCTAATAATCATAATCATAATAATTGTTTGGTGTGTTAACACTTTTCTGAAACCTCAATTAATTTTAGCATGTTATGAACCCAGCCACTGGGGACAGTGTGCTTCTTGGTGAAATGGGGAGGGTTGCATCAGGAAGGGCATCTGGCATAAAACTTTTGCCATGTGGATTACGTGGACAGCTAGAACGGTTGATTCACTCTGGCAACACCTTACTGGGAGTAGCCAAAGGATGAAGAAGAATTTACGATATTATGACAGGTCACAGGCCAGTTAAATCAAAGGTGCTCTGCGCTGTTGTTTGTTAGATGTGTTTTTTTCGCATTACAGTGTCATGATTCGGTCCGGAAGGGGTTACTCCGGGTCCATGATCCAGTCCGGAGTTTCATGTTCCTCCTGTGTAATGTTTCTGGATCATGTTCACCTGTGTAAGATTGTATAAAGCTGCCCTGTTAGTGTCTGACTGTCTGTTCACCATTGGGTCATTGTTACATGTTAAGTGTTACTTGTAACTGGAGCTCTTCCCTGTTCTGTTGATCATGTATTAAACCCCTGTTTTGTGACGTTGTGCGTATGCATCCTTCTTCATCGTCATGTCCAGTCATCATTCCAGAACTACTGCCTCGCCATGTCAAACCAGCGTGACATAAAGAAAAAAATATTAGTTTGCTCTTTTAAAGTAACATGTCTAATTTATTCGTTACCCACAATGCTTTCCCATGTTGTAGTGCACCTTCGTAATGTCAGTAACTCCTCCAACTTTTATATAATGAACTCCTAGTTTGATGCTTTTGAATTGCTTGTGATTTGTCCACCACTGTGAATTTGTGCAGTTGTGTGTGGTTGTGTGAAAAGCTATTTGAATATCTTGCCCTGCGTTAATGCAAACATAACTCATTGAACTTAAACGTATATTTATTGTTGTGGCTTTGAATTTGCCTCTGAATGTGTGTTGGACGACCACCAAGGCACCACTAAAATCCCTCATTTTGTGTCTCATTTGCGCTGTCTTTGCCAGGCTGCTGTAGGCCTAATGGCCATTGAGGGATAATGGCAGGGGTAAATACCGCGTTTCTCTTCAAAGTAGCACATACTCGCAGGTGGTCATTATCGCTCGTACGCTAAGCAGTGCATCACTTCAAACAACCCCATCCCTCCATCTCTCTCAACTCCAGAGCCCCAGTACAGCAGGGACACACGCGTGCACACACACACACACACACACACACGCATACCTCACTGTTCACGCTTCTAATGAGCACAAGAAACAAAATTGAACACAGGATGGAGAAAAGTTAAAAAACAGAAAGGAATCAAGCGCTTTGTTGTCCCTGTTTTTTTTTTTTTTTTTTTTTTCATCTGTCGCTGTCTTTTTTGTGCTTTGTGTAGCAGCTACAGGACCTCTTTGGTCATCACTAGCAGCTAGCCTCCGCACTGCTTAAAAAGTTCAGTGATTACAAAGCTCCTGCTGCTTACAATGTATCTGGACCATTCATACGGTCTTGAATACCAGGTTACATTCAGCGTCGGTTCGTGTCTTTCAGTGGGAGATCTGAGCTTTTCAGCGCTAATACAAAAACTGAGTGAAATGTAGAAATGGTGTCTTATTGTAAGCGAGGCTGTAAAATAGTTGAATGGGGTCGGTATATTGATTCGGGGATGAATTTCTTGCAATGGTTTGCCATATTTAGTGGTGCTATTTAGAAAAAGTGGAAAATACACTCCCTGGTATCATAAGCTAGGTAGTCATTAACGAAATGGCATTTGCAATAGATCATCATGACCATATTCATGAATCACCAGTAGCACATTTGTTTGTATCTTTCAAAGTTTGCCTTTAGTTGTCTGGTTTCGGTAACTATTAATATTAATAGTTGCACTTTCAGTGTTTGCTCATGATTTTTTATTTTATTTTATATACAGTGGAGGCCTCATACCTCCGTCACATTAATCATGATTTCCAGTGACGAGCAACCATTTTCTGCCTCTTCATCCCCACACCCCCTGCTTCTGAAGTGCTTGCTTGCTCACACCTTCCCTTTCACCTGGCTTGGCTTGGCGCTGCAAGTTGACGAATGGTTCCAGAGATGTGATGGAGGACAGGGCTCCTGCCAGGAGAGTGAGTCTCTGGCTCAGCTCATGCTCCACTGTCACTCCTCGCATGGCAGAGTGGCAGGAAAATGATCAGGCCCTCTGATCATTCACACTCTAATACAAGCACTACCTGTATATTCAAATCGTGCCTTCTGGTTTCTTTTTATATAATGACATGTACAATATCAGAGGCTAGCAGTCAAGATGTTCTGTAAGTTTAGTGATCATCTCCTTCAGTGTCAGAACTTGACCTCCTCTATTACGAAGGCATGTGCATAAACACGTTCGTCTTTAATTCATGGCTTGCAGCAATCTGAGCATGATTAATTTGGGACAGTGTTTAATTAATGCCCCCAATCAATCAATCTAATTAAAAAACGATGGGAGCTTGCACACAGGTACAGAATTGGCACAATGTCTTATAATAATACGTTGTTATACAAATGAGTTATTATTTTATTTGGGTAATTTTTATTCACTTACTATTCACTTATTCACCAATGCATATTAAACAAGATAAAATAAAAACCTTTTAATAGTGGTGGACCCTTTTTTTTGTAAATCCGTGCACAGAAATTGGTTATTCTCCAAATGAAAACCTGCTTTAGGGTAAAATAGCTTTTCTCTACAGTTTTGCACAAGCAGATGAAATACAGTCATGCTGAAGATGCAAATGATTGGCCCATGTTGGACAAGATGCATAGTACTCTGAAAAATGAATTAAAAAAATAAAATGGATGGTAGTGGCCTATGAACCAAAAGACCACAGTTTCAAACCCTACTTACTACCATTGAGCATGACACTCAACCCTGAATGTCCCATACTGATTGTAAATTGGATAAGGGCATCTGATAAATGCAAAAAATTAAAATGAAAATCTAAAATTGAGTTGCTGACTTTATGAAAACGATTGAATTTTAAGCCATCCTTCACTGACCCAGCCAGATAAATTAGTTTCACTCCAGTTTTTAATGATTGATTTTATACTCTTTTATTAAGTCATCAGTGAAGGCCTTGAGGGTAAGGAAGTGAAGTCTTAATCAGAAGGTTGCCAGTTCAAATCCCGATCTGCCAAGGTCCCAAAGCACCGTCCCCACACGCTGCTGCCAGGGTGCCTGTCATGGCTGCCCACTGCTCACTAAGGTGATGGGTTAAAAGCAGAGGACACATTTCACTGTGTGCACTGAGTGCTGTGCTGTCACTTCAATAGCCACCTCATCCACATTCTACATTTTTAATTCTTTACTATTCTTTTTTTTTATCATGGATTTACTTGGAGAATTTTCAGTGTGAGCCTAAGGCTAAGTCAAAATTTTCTTCAGAAAGAAGTCTGAAATTAATGAAGTCAAGGAGGCTCAACTGGCATTTTAAATATGGAATTCAGCAGTCGTGGTCCATGGGCGCATGTCACTTATCCCAGCATCCTCCATCGGGCATTCCCCCAATATTCTGATCAATTTATTTGTCCCAGATCATCAGTCCATGCCTCATGGGTTACCACCAATAATCTTATGGGGGACCAATGGTATGAAATCACTCTTCACTGTTCTTCACTGTTCTTCACTTACATTTACATTTACATTTACAGCATTTATCAGACGCCCTTATCCAGAGCGACTTACAATCAGTAGTTACAGGGACAGTCTCCCTGGAGCAACTTAGGGTTAAGTGTCTTGCTCAGGGACACAATGGTAGTAAGTGGGATTTGAACCTGGGTCTTCTGGTTCACAGGCGAGTGTCTTACCCACTAGGCTACTACCATCCTTCACTCTTCTTGCATATGTGTGTGTGCTTGCAAACCTGATCTTCATGCATCAAGTTTGTGGCAAGTGTGTGTGTTATCCATGCTTTTATTAATTTACAGAGCCATAGTGAGCCATACAGTGCCTTTTTCATGTGTGGTGTGTTAATGCACTAGAGACTCTCATCTATGTGTGTGTTTACATGCTCAAAGGCATACAACAATGATCAGTTCAAAACAACAGAATTGAACTTAAATCATGGTGCTCCTTACATGTATCTTATTTATCGGTGCTCTTTATTGCAAACATGAAGTCAGACCCATAGAAAGACAGTTTAAGTGTGAGTGTTCAGTGAATGGGACATCTGCCATCATAAACTGTTTCCTGGTCGCAAATGCCCAGCCATTATCTTTTGAGTTGACAATGGCTATGAGCTACTTCTAACAGTCCACAATCAGACATTGTCCACCCAACTGTGACAACTGGGCCTTTCTCAGGGGCATCCAGCCTTGCTGGGCCCTGCTATTCTTATCATGGTTCTTCCCATACAGTTTAAGCCTTGATTGGCCTTTGACCTCTACAGAGTTTCCCACAGGTGTGCATGAATATCAGACTGTAACTGTGTGAAAGGTCAGACTTCATATAGGCCGTAGAGGCCTGCAAGTATCACAACAGTTTACCTATTCCCACACAAAGTATAGCCCTGGTATAGCCCTGGCTGGACATCTGGTAATAATGGGGTAGAGCCACCCTGCATGTCCAGCAGCCCTGTCTGTCCTCCAGTCAGGCGTCAACCAAAATCTGATGTATACTGAATGTTATACTGTTTCTCTCATTCACTCCTGTCATGCTTGTTAGTATTTTGTGTTCTTTGTTCTAAATCACCCTCTCTTTTGCCATTCGAGCTTCATGATTACTCTTCCCCCCTCTCCATCCTTCTGACACGGTGTGGTGGTTCTCCAATGAGAAATGGCCACTCAGCACTGTCACTCCATCTCATCATTTATCACTGGGGATGTCATCCCTTGCTCCGTGCTCTCCTCTCCTTTTCTTCTACACCACTATACACCCGCTCCACCACTCTCAGACATCCCCAGGGACTGGCAAACATTTGGGCCGAGGAAAATCGCTGGTGACACGGCGACGAGGCGTCTCTCAGGATTCCAGAAAAGACAGGCCTGATCTGGCGTATTAAAGTGCGGGGGGAATTTTCCTTTCCTTTTTCTACTTTTCTTTTCTCAAAGTTGCTTAACCAAAACTTCTTTAACAACCATCACATACGTTAAAAAGTGACCGCGATAGCGATTCTTTCCAAACAGTAATATGGTGCTGTGCTCACAGACGTAGGTTCCACTCGCCGTACCCCATACCCCGCCCTGGGTCCCGGCGCTGCGTTTTATGTGCTTCTGTGCCTTTAATGTCATTCAGCAGGACTCACCAGCGCTAATTGGGAAGTTTGATTAGGGGAACCACATGGAACTGCAGGGCCTGCTGAGTGAAGTGTACTAGGGAGAGAGAGAGAAAGAGAGGGAGAGGTGCAGTCTGAAGTTGTCCCTGGTTTTTGCACTAATCCAGCTCTCACTGCCTCCCTCGTTCTCACCCCCTCAGGGACCAGGACTGGTTAAAAGCAGACTGATTTAGTGTGTAGCATTGACACAACATGTCTCTGAAGTTCCGCATGCAACATGTGATGGCTACACATAAAGGCCATACACATTATTTGGTTTCATTTTTAATGGCAAAAGAAAAAAAAAAGGCCAATTCTTTTCATTCCGGAGAGTTGGAGAGAGTATTCAGAAGATTATTTTATTAAGAAAAGCCACTTCCTAGACTTTAGTCAGAGATAGTATGTTTCCTATGTATGTTTCAAGGCTTTTTGGGTACGAGATGGGACAACACACAAATACAAAACTCAAATCACTTTTTATTTCTACCTACAGATGATTTTTCATCATCATCGCCGTCATCAGTGTCTCTCCTTCTCAATTCAGGGTCTCCTGATTGGTTCTAAACTCTAACATTTGTGGGATGCATTACCCACAGACCCTCTTCCTCATACAATCATCCAATAGAATTCGTTTGCTCACATGATATAATTCCGCTGTTTATCTGCAGCCGGGCAGCATCTGATGGGAAGCGATGCCCCAGTTTTCGTTTTCTTTTTTGCCCCCTTTTTTTCTGCCTCTTTTTTTCACATGGTACACAAACACATGTGAGTGGTACTGAAAGAGCACCCAGCCCCCAAGCACACTCTAATTTTAACTCACTACACATGGATTCACACTCGCGGTGGAGCACAGGGGAACTTCGATCACCCGTGCGGTAAATTATGAATGATTTGCCTCAGCGGCGGCTATTGATCACGTCTGCTGAACAACACACCTGCCCACCATTGCAGGGGAGCTGTTTTTGGACCCCGGTTTACTCGGACGAGGGGGATAAAAACTCTTTTAAAAGACAAGGCTTGTTCTCTCGCTCTCACTTTTTCCTCCCCCTTTTTGGACAGTTTCTCCACTTCTTCATGTGAAGTCTTTCTCTTTACCTCAGGCTCGCCCTGGGGCAAGAAGCAGGGGGGTCAGGGATAGGTGAAAGAAAGTGTGAATGCCTGTAATGATGCACATTTGGGATGGTACAATCTGAAAAAAATAAAAACAATGTAGTGGAGACTTGTAAGCAGTAGATTTCATGTAAAATGAATTATAGGATGCTGTAGGTGTGTAGGTGTGTGTTTTTTTTTATATATATAAAATTTTTCAGCAGCAGGACCTGGCAACACAAGAAGAGCGAAAAAGGAGAAAGCTTTGTGAGATTTTTTTCCAGAGCATTTCCTGTGTATTTTCTCAGGTGAAAATGGAACACAGAGGCAAAACCAGTGCAGGTGCTCTTCTCTCCTGGCATGAGTCCGTTTCTGTGGCAACCGCTCTTGTGCATGTGGGTGTAAATGTCTCTAGGGTTTTTTTTTGTCCTGCAGATTTTAAACAGACTTAATCACACATTTAGAGTAATTGTTTATAAGTGGTCCGAGTAGGACTAGGGAGGTGGGTGGGGTCAAGCACAGTCTTTTTTGACTAGAAAGCATAGAGAGAGCGCCAGGGTAGGGATTTGGTGAGGGAAAGAAAGGAGCCACAGAGAAATGACAGAAATTACAGCCACTAACACCCTCAAGGTTTTTTGGTAAGAGGCCACCAAGGTCTTCCACTTCTATCTGAAATTTTTTTGCTTAAAATTATTGGCCCGAGAGTAGAAGAGATGGTCACATGAAGTCCTCCCTGGGCTCTTTCTGACACGTGTCCCTCATGGCGGATGAGTCATGTTTGATCTGCTGGCACATGCTTTGTCCTTAATACAGCAATTTCTTTTTTTTTTTTTTTTTTTTCGAGCCTGTCAGTAACACAGTTGACACATGAAAGTGTGTATGTGTATATGTCCTGTCATTATTTACTGCCCTTTAAAAATAAAAAATTATATTATTTTTATTATTTATAGTTTTATTATTTAACTTCCTACAATAATAAGACATGACCGGCGGACAGAGGAAAAAGGACAGAAAAAAGAATTTGGACAGAAAGTCAAAATATATATAAATATATTAAATGTTTTTAACAGCACACAGTACTAATAATACAAGGCATGTTCAGCTACTCCTGACAATGTGTTTCTGCACTGGTATGAGCACACACCTTATAGTCAGTAGTGACAGTCCCCCTGGAGACATTCAGGGTTCAGTGTCTTGCTCAGGGACACACCCTACTTAAGTCGTTAAAAGTGTTTGTGGGCAGCCACAGCCCCGCCGGCCCCAGGACATGAAGCCAATATGTATGAGGCCCAGGCAATAGACATTCAGAGACCCCCACAGAGCACAGGAGTCCAAAGAAGGCCAGCACTGGAACAATTTCAGCCCCCACCTGGAAAAGAGCAGAGGAGAACCCCAGAGGGTGAAGGGGGCACCCAGCATCCCTAAATACGGGAGCCCCAGGGGGCCGCGGCGGTGGGCCTGCGGATGCACTCGGGCAGATTAGGTAATGTGCCCAGCGACCCAGAGATCCAAGGACCCTCACCTCCTGCCAGGGACCCTACAGAGCCAGGACCCGCCAAGCAAGTGAAGCACTGGGCTGCAGGCCCCAGGCATTGGTGGCGCTAAGAACTACCAGGTAGACACAAGGAGATAGAAGAGGAACACCTCCCCTGCACCCTCGCAACACACCTGCACCTCAAGTCCTTACATGTATGTTGGTATGACAGAGCTGAAAGGGGGAGGCATTTAGTGACATTGAGGAAAGGTTTAGGGGGAAAGCAAGCCTGGCGGGGCCAGCTCTCCCCTGATGACCCCCTTAGGCACGCCCACTCCTTTTAGGGCAGAGAGCCCTAAATCCATTTAGGGCAGAGAGCCTAGGCACATCCACACTTGGTTCCATGGCGCCCAGTCCTCTGGGCCCCACCACAGAGGTAAAGCTACACCCATCCTAACATTCAGTCAGCTCCCAGACTACATAAGACAATAGACACCCATGTTGGGTCCATCGTCCATCCCTGATTGATTTCTCTGCTTGTAGAGTGCATGTGTAATCTTCCTGCCCGCTAAAGAGGTTTCCAGTTCCACCACTGTGCTGAAGGCCCCCACACCAAGAGACACACCAATCAGGACCCCAGCCCCACAGACCCTGCCACAACCCCGGTCCAGAGGCAGAGCACCCAGAGAATCCCAGGCCCCCAAGCCCACCCCGGATCTGTCCCTGAGTGGCACAGAGACAGATCCGGTAATGGTAACATACGTCCACCGTCACAGGATCTTCCAGCAGCGCTGCATGCAAGCGCTAGTCCCACCAGCACCCCTACCAACTGAAAGCCAAATGAAAGATTTTTCCTCATACTGCAGGTTCACAACCCTTCCAGAGCATTTGGCTAAATTATCCCCAGAGTGCTGTGGTGAAAGCAGGAGTTACTTTCTCCCGGTGGGGTCTCTCTTTTGTGGTGACAGAAAAGCCCTTTAAAATGGCCCCTGAAACGCATTCTGAAACATTTGCTGAAGAGCTTCAACTTGTTAACAGGTTGCCAGGTTGCACAGATGACCCTCAGAACGTGGACAAGTGTTGCAAGTATTTTATTTTCCTCACAGCATGTACTGACTCTGAATCAGCCTGCCACTTTGTTCTTTCTGGACAAAGGCTTTAAAATTTATACATTATAGATTTTCAGTAGGCCATCATCAAACTTTTTTTGCTTTTCATTGAGTTCAGCTTATTTTAAGAGCTGCTGTCTGCAAAGTCTGCAAATCCTGAAACCGTTAATAAGAGGTGACATTAACATCATGTGTATTTTATTGTTGATGCAAATTCCTAGCCTCTGTTGTATGACCATAATATCTGTGCAGCTATCAGCAGCTCTGAAAATAAAAAGGCTGTATTAGCAAAAGAATGGAACTGAGAGGAGCCCGATGAGAACATCTTTGAAGGCCCTGCGTCAGGTCTTCTGATCCCACTTCCTGCAATCGCTCTCTTCTCAGTCTCAGACCAGAGAATCTGTGAATCCGCCCCTGCTGAAAAGCCATACGTGAGCGTCTAATAGCTTATTAATTTCAGAGTTTACCAGTGCTGCCGACATGTCATAAAAGGCCCTCGCGTTCACCATTCTTTTTTTTTTTTTTTTTTGTTTGCTCTTTCTCTCTGAAATGGACATCAATCGAGGGACATTTGTCATGGCTCAGGTGGCCGCGCAGATGAAAATGCTACCTCGGGAGTCTTGAAGCACAAAACACAGCTATGACCTGCTACATAGCGTGATTTCCTCCTCAGCTTTTGAAGCCATTATCTTGTTAGCATTTGCCGTTCCTCAGGGGTGGAGGGTGGGTGGGTTACTGAAGGCGGAAGGGGGCAGGCAGGAGGGACAGTTCTGACCCTCTGAATCGCAACGGCAGTGCGGCGCCTCCGCTCGCACGCTGGCACACTTTGACAGATTAACGTGCGGCGGAAGGGGAAAATTAACCAGATACCTGCCAAGCTAATCACGCGCGTCAAGGAGCCATTCAGCCGTTCCAACCGCGTCCCTTTGCTGTGTGCGGCTTCAGGCTTTTTCCGTTTCTTTACCCACCACACCAAAAAAAAAAAAACAGGATTGTGTTGTTGAGGGAAATTTGGTGTATTTAGAGAGCCTACGTGAGCACAGCGTCGCAGTGCTTATTCTGCTTGACAAGTGTGAACGCTGCCGTCTGCACCGTTCATTCCAAATTGTTTTGAAGTCACAGCTGTGAAAGGAGGAAAAATAAATTGTGCACGCTCACTGTTTTG
Source organism: Denticeps clupeoides (assembly GCF_900700375.1). NCBI lineage: Eukaryota > Metazoa > Chordata > Actinopteri > Clupeiformes > Denticipitidae > Denticeps > Denticeps clupeoides. Next base: position 21,109,763 of record NC_041710.1, read on the forward strand.
CAATATTTTTAGGTTTGCCACAAAGTGCAGTGCAACTCACTAAGCATTGGTAGTGTACAATCAAATGTGTCCTCAGGATTTACATAAAAATATACAACAAGAAATAACTTCTTGGTAGTTTTTAGTGTCTTGAAAAAGAGACTAAAGAGAAATGGAAATTGTCCTCAATTTGTCAAACAGCATTAAAGATTATGCTTATTTACGTCAATCCTGAGAAATTGTTTGACCTCATACTAGCAAACCACTCAACTCATAGTGCTGCGCTTAGTGCCAGTCTGAAAATAGTCCCCCATGTTGCAAATGCACATCCAGTAGGTAATAATTGCAGTTCTTATAAAAGCGGGTTGGGCTTCAGGGATGTTTTGTACTTCATACAAACACACTAGGGGCTTGAGGGCCGTAGGACAGAATAAACATCAGCGGATCTGAACAAAATAGCTCACCTCCTTCCTTCAAAGGAGGCCTGCTAAAATGTGACCCCACAAAGAGGGTGATGTTTTCTATTTTAAAAACACTTGGAGAACCGTGGTAGTAGCCTAGTGGGTAAAACACTTCTATGAACCAGAAGACCACAGAATCAAAGGTTCAAACCCCACTTACTACCATTGTGCCCTATTAACCTCCAGGGGGACTATTAACCTCCGGTACTGATTGTAAGGCAATCTGGAGAAGGGCGCCTGATAAATCCCATAAATATAAAATACACTTAAACAGAATAAGCTATTCTTCATGTTTAGATTGTTAAAAAAAATGCTCGGTATTTTATTGCACCTAAAACTGATTTTGAAAAAGGTTATGAATAATGAATCTCATGAATCAATGCAAAAAGTTACATCTCCATATCATTACCATTTTGTAGATGATTATGTGAATACTTTTGTCAATAAAAAAGTATTCACAATGAAAATGGTGGTAACGTTTTGTCCTTGTTTAACCTATTAAACATTTGCAGCTTGCAGATCGCCTGTCTATTACTGACCTCTGAGTAAACATGCTAAGCACCAGCACAGGCCTCTCCCAGTGTTCCATCCATCCCATTCATTTACTCCTGCGTGTATTTATTTATCTATTTCCCCAAGCGCTGTATTACCTGTCCAATGTCGTGGCAAGCTCATCTATCACTGCTGGCCGGGGCCGTGGGTGCCCCCTGCATGTGAGATGCCTGTCCCGATCGCGTGGCGGCCCTGCCCAGTGCGCTCATGAATACATTTCTCGCCGGCGTGGTCATGCATTGCATGGTGCTCCATGTTCTGTCACTTCCAGCGCCGAGTCCAGGTTTTGCCTGCTGGGAGAGCAGACAGGAGCGGCAGTGGAGGACATGCACACAAATTTACACGAATGCGCACACACGGACACGCATACACATATCTGAGCTGTGAAGTGCTGCCATTTTATCTGGCCTGTGCAAATATGCACTCACACCTTTTTTAATTGCGTTGGGCTTCTTTGGACGTCTGTGTGTTTGTATGATTTTCCTGCCAATATCCCTTACCATGAAACTTCCCACAGAGAATAGTCCGGTAGCCTCGTGCAATGGCTTCAATCAGTTATTCCCCCCACTTCATTGTCAGCAAAACCAATAAAAATAGTTTCTTTGGCAACTCATTTAAGATAGCGATATTATTATTATGCAAATGTCGTCGGAGCAGGGAGTCATTATTTTTGATTGTGTTCTCCATTCCAGATGAGCAAATCTGAGGTAATTGTGTACGCTGGCTTTTGGTAATGCTGCAATTCTATCATGAGCAGTGCCAAAAGTTCACATTACTGTGATATATGGATATAGATGAATCTATGACTGCACACACACACACACACACACACACACAAAATCAAGTGTGTAAACAATTCATAACAATAAATACACACCTTTCTTGTTTTGGAAATGAAGTCATTTTCTGCATGCCAGCAAAACCAAAAAAAAACTTGACTAATTGACCATTTTAGTCCAAAAACAAATATCTCAACACTTTATGAAGGTGTCTGCAGACAGTCAGGCCACTGTCACTCTTTTCCCGTCAATATCCCACAATGGCACAATGGCCAGTTGAGTTTTTTTGCAGTGAAAACCTTGCTCTTTAGCCAAAATTGAGATTGTAAATTTCATCTGCAGAATGTTTTTCTCCCCCTTCTCCTTTCATTTTCTCTTTTGCCTGTCTTTTATGTTGGGCGTCTGATTGGACCCCCTAGTGAGGCCCTCTGAGTATGCTACAACATGTGCAGATGCGATATTAATTAATAAGGAATGCATGAAAAATCAATTATGTTAATGGGACGCTAAAAACCATGCAGTATCAGGTCAGACAAGCAGTTGCAGCGAAACCAAAAAACAGCACAATGGAATTAATAATATGATAATCAACAGCTCATCCAGATTGTATATTCCATGTTCAGTGGGCAGGAGTATGTTTTCTGCAAATATGGGAAATTTTAATAATTTTGTTTCTTACTGCAAATGCCCTCAAACCAAAAGCCAAGAGCCTTGCTGAACTCAAATAGCACCAGATTTTCTTTCTTTCTCTCTTTCCTTTTTTCTTTCTTGAAGTGTGCTTGTTATTTCCTGCACTGCAGGAAGCTCCGCCCACACACATACAGCAGCCAATCAGCTCCATGTTCCCTGCTGTCTTCCAATTCTTTTTCTCACCCTAGCAACAGGCCAGAACACCAGTGGTTTTCAACCCTTTTCATGCATCTGTGTTTACGTCTCAGAAAGCTTTCTCTTTCTTCCTTTTGGTAATTTTACAGTAAATGTATTGGTAAATGTGATGATGTAGGTGCTGACAGGTACTTATGCCAAGACAAAGTTGTTATCTGCCATGCTAAGGAGGGATGGTTGACATGATTATTTGAAAATGGAAACTGGGTTGTTATGTGAAGTGTTAATGCTTTGTGATAATATTCAATCTTTGCCTACGTATAACTGGCCTTTTGATATGACAGGATTTTGCCAGCTGAGTAACCTTCACATTCGTGGAAAAACAGTATGGTGTAAAGTTCTTCCAGCTCTTTAATAATCCTGACAGTAACCTTTAAATAGTTCTATGTTGTGGTCTCCTCTCGGCTTCTTCCGTAAAGGGACACCATAGCGGATCGAATGTTCTGGTTGTCACAAAGATTTGGCAAAAGTATCATGGCAGATGCCCTTCTTGACTCAACCCTCCCCATTTAAAGGATTCAATAAAAAATAGAAAATATTGACAAAATATTGACATTATTGATAAAATCACTGTAAAATACCAATATTTTTTTTCATATTACTTTGGGCTCCAAAAACATTTGTGACTTCCAATAATCATAAGAGAGAACATCATATGTGTAATTCTGTATTAATATATTACTATAACATGTTACTATATTACATTATATTATTATTTATAGTAATATAGAAACATTTAATATAACTATAATCTTGAAATAATGTGATACATTTTGCTACAATACAACTGATTCATTCATTTTATTTTAAGAATAAGTTTCTGGATCTATGTCTTTGTTCAGGCATTAGTAGGGTGGAAAAGGTTGAAATCTATTCATATTAATTTCTACGGATACCCAGGCCCAGAGAATCCTGAGAATCATAATCCTGCAAATGCGGCCATGGGTGAGAGTCAATCTCACCTTTTTTGAGTGCCACCGAGCCCTGTCTGTAACTAATAACCTAGCAGTGGTCAAAGACCAAACCTGCCCCATCGCTATCCCCCATTTTTTAACAATCTACATGAAATGCTGCCTAGAAACAGCTACAAAGTGCTAATTGAATGGAACAAAGTTTCATTTTCATGGGAACCAATTCCAACTCAATTATCTAAGCTCCCCACTGTTACTACCCTCTGTTGTGTCCGATCAAGTAGCCCTATGAGGCCTTTCACATGGAGGGAAAAACTAAATAATTAAAAGTAATTTTGTGTGAAAAAAATGCACATATATCTTCCATTTTCATCACCTGAGCTATGGAAGTGCAGCTTCGCAGGTCTGATTTAATTTCCCCGCTCGCCTTCTTTAATTATATCGAACTTCTTGAAGGTCACATTTTTCTTTTTCTTCCTTTTCTTGTTCTTCAAGGAATAGGGGACCGGGGTGATATTGAGTTTGGTCTTTAAGATGAGTGTGGAGGTGTGTATCCTTTGTTGTGTTCATTCAGGTTGGAGTCCCATTTAAAGGGTTCGTAATTTGGTGTCACCTAATTAAGACAGGCTGAATGAAAAGTCAAGGGAACTGATTCTTTGCTTTCTGCTCCAGGGTTAATGCTGCTTCTGTAGAAACAAACTGTTATTTTTACAATGTTCAAAATGGCTACAAAATGGCAAAAAAAAAAAAACATTGTAAACATTGCTTTTTTCCACTAACTTTTTACTTGCATTCAAGTACTAACATTAAAATAAAAGAATGTCAAATTTTATGACAATTTTCTGAACATAGACAATCAAGTTGGAAGCTCTATTGTTCTCTATTTACCTGCCCACACCAGCTGAAGTTAGATTTCTTATGACCCAATTTCTCTGTTATTATATTTTTTGGTGCTGGATAATGTGCTTTTGTATCTTAATAATCCTTGGCTAAGTAGTAATTGCTCTATTGACGGTGTTACTGTAAAACTCTGACATGCCATTATTCACACTTAACCACTTGACCTGGAACAAATGTTAAAGCAATTACCGCGCAGAGCTTTTCCATGAGGAAACAAACTTTCATCTTCAGCAAATTGCAAAGATGTCTAAGATGTGATCTGAACCGCACAAAGTCTGCACTGAATTTTTTTGGTGTGGTTTTTGATTGTTAAAAATGTCTACCCCACTTTTTTTTTTGGGCACAACATTATAAATGTATTAATATTTCATAGCTTGTTTAGGCTGGTGGGGTGCCTTTTATTAATTTTATGTACTTTCATATCATATTCATTTGCATTATTTTGCCACTTCAAAGACAGAGCCACACTGTGTTCTCGGTCGAGTTTTGGGCTTTTTTCCACTCTTTGAGTTACATTTCAATAGAAATGCTTTATGCATGAAACCAAAAGAATCTTGATAAAGAAAATCTTTGCCACTTTTTACATTTAAAATTTTTAACTTAATAAACAAAATAAAATTTAGCCACCTGTTTAAAAAAATTATGTTTTATTAGTGTGTGTGCATACATGAACCTGTGAAGGGTTCAGCTGAGCCTTGATCTCGTCCTGTTTGCCGGGTGCAAAACACGTCTCCTGACCTCACTTGTCACATTAATTATGGTAGCCGCCACTCCTGAACAGCGTCGGCATCTGGCCAGCTGGCGGCGCTCATGAACGTTTCCTGTGCTTCATGTTAACTTCTGCTTTTCACTGCACGACTTGCATCTATGTGAGTGTATAGATTAGCTGTGGAATGTGCTAGAAATAACAAAAGCTTGCAAGTTTAGTTTTTTTGTCTAAGATGGGGTAGAGCTTCTCTGTGGATTTGTATATCTGACCTGTGTGTCACGGCAAGACAAAGGGTCAAGTGCATTTTCGACTGGAACCGCTGAGGTTAGAATAGGTTGATTATTTTTGGCACTTTGGCACTAATGCTGTGTGTGTGTGTGTGTTCAGTCAAAAAAAATGCAGACGGGATAGAAGTAATGATAAATGGCAGGGTGTGACACACACAGCAGACGACACTGAGTAGACTGACACTTGTGCATCTGATTTTCTCTTGCTGAGAAGAACTGAAACGTGTGTTCAAACTCAATTCAGCTTGACACCACGTCTCCATCCTGACCACTTTCCCCTGTTAACTCAGCAGCAGCAGTATAAGATGAATCTAAATGAAAATGACAAATGTCTGGGAAGCTATTTGAGGCTGGTAGCCTCCCTGTTATGCAATCATTATTTTTTATATATATATAAAAAAATAAAAGCAAGTCTGCATTAAGGTTCCAATTAAGCACAGAGACAAAGCTGGCATCAATCAAGCTGCTGCAAATAATAAAACCACAGTCACGCCTCCGAGGGTCACCTCATGCGTGGGGACCCTGTGCTGTTTAAAAATTCAGACATTGTGCATGGAGCAGACATACATGTAAAGCTACTACATTGTTATATAACATTTAACCTTCAGAGATTGTTGTATAACCGGGTCAGTAACTACAGAAATAAAAAGGTGGGGGGATGCTGTCTTTTTTTTTATTTTTTTGCTTGATTGATGCCAGGCACTGACTCTTTAATAGGAGTTTTTTTTTTCAAACATAATATATTTGTCCTTAGAGGGCAAAGCCTTAGAGTAAAGCCTTATTAAACTAATTTAATAAGTTGTATAGTTTATGTTATTTAATTAAGAGATCATGGCATTTTACAATTCTGAGAAACCCAATGGGATGTTTGAAGCCATCGTCGATGCTGCAGTCAGCGATGTTAAAAAAAAAAAGAAGAAAGAAACACAACTGCCATTGAAAACAGAGGGAAGGATAGAAAAAGAAAGAGAGAGAAGAGGAAAAAGCGATAGATACATGAAAGCTCCCGTGAGGCAGTACAACTGATATTAAACCGCATTATTACTGTAGACTCTCTGTAAAAATCCATCGCCGCTGCAGCGACTGATGTCGTCCCTTGCACAATACCTACCCCGCAAATCCAATAACCTCAGCGGCGGCACCATTTCTTATCCTTTTATATTCAACAGAGGCGTTCGCTCGTCAATTCACCCTGGCCTTTGAATGAATAAAAAAGAATACAATCTAGAAAATGTATATATCATTGTATATATCACATAAATACAAAATAAAGCAAGACCGTGGTGAGTATTTGAAGTTGATTTTTTTTCTTTTATGTGTCTGTGTGTGTGTGTCACACTGGCGAATGAATTCCCAATTGGCATTTATGTCTGCGATGCTCCGGGGTTCGCTCAACCCATATCAATAATGCAGTGCGTCTTTGGAATGGATTGTTTTAACATGCATTTACTTCCACCGTGCTGAGCAGCGCAGTTGTGAATTTGGAGCCACGGTCACATGTGGTGAGGTGATGATTTAACATGTCTTCGCATGGAATTTATTTGTATAAATAGGAGAGTAGAGAGAGAAGAGAGTGCCGGACCCGGTCCCTGTTAAAAGTGCGAATGGGAGAAAGTGTGTTAAAGCCATTATTAAAACCAGCATTAAAACCACCAACCTGCGTTTTACACAGGGCCGCTGCGACAGGACCTTTTTGCATCAATTACGGGAAAAGAAAGTTTTCCCGAAGTCAGTCGAATGGTTGTCTTTTAAAGGTAAGGCCCACAACTACAAGCCAAATGGTGCTTTTGTGTGAGTCAACAGACGCCGCTGAGCCCAGGCCAAGCTCTTCCTCAGCCTGCCTGTAGCCGGAGCGCTAGACAGGTGCCGCTGAAAGGAAGAACTGTGGTTCCTGGTGTGACAGCACCAGGGTGCATTTGCTGAGGACTCTAATGGCTACAGGGTTGTGGGTTTTTTTTGGAAAGTGATGACACCGCAGCGGCCAACAGGCTCAAATTCAGTGTGATTCCTTTTTCTTTTTTTCAAAACCCTTTTTGAGCACACTGGAAAGCATCCGTATGTACATGCAGAGGCCAGAACAAGGAGACCTGAGCACATGCACACACTCAGCCACTTAGAAAGATTCAGCAGACACATAAACACATCCCATCAATGGTGACATCTGGGTTGTTTCTGCTCGACTGGTGCCGGGCTCCCGGTGTGACTGACACTGTGGGCACACGAGTCCGACACCCACCCAAACTCACACACCCACCACAGGCGCCGGCGCTCACACAAACACACTTGACTTCTTCAACCCCACTCCCATCCAGCAGGAGAGAAATAAATAAATAAGTAAGCAAACAAGCAGAAAAGCCAGTGCACTCAGTGCATTAGGCCAACCGGGTGTGATAATCTGATATAACGGTTAGATTAGTGATCCCTTTAATTGCAGAGAGCATGATTAAGGGGAAATTTGTTGATTGGTCAAATGGTGTGTCACCTTCAATTTCATGGGGGCGCTGATGTGAATTGCTTTTTTCCCCCCCTTTCTTCCTTTAGTCGGGTTGCTCCAGTTTAACACCTCATGTGTTAATGTGAGTGTCTGAGTGTGTCTCGCCATGACCTCTCCATCACCCCTGAAGAAATCTAAAAATATCTAAAATGGCATCTGAAGTTCTGCTTGACTGAATCACGGTCTTGTGTTATAAATGGCACTCATGAGGCCCTGGACACTTTCCATAAAGGACGAGGAGCACCGGCCGCGCTGGGCGTGTTCAGCGTGCGGGCCGCATGCACACTCTGCTCCTCTCTCAGCTGACCTCAAAACCACACAGAGAACTGGTGTCACGTTGTAGTTACACAACAAAGCTCTAATGGAGATGTAAGAATATCATTTAAATAATACAAACAGTAAAACTGTGCAGTGGAAACATACAGTTACAGATTCAAGAGAAATATATAACACAAGAAGTTTACAAAACGTCCTACTCAGATATACAATTCTGCATAAAATTTAAATATGCTGATTAATTGTTAGAAAGAGCAAAATTACCTTATTTCATGTAAGGGGGCATTTATTTCTAAGCTTGCACCAACTTTGTGCTGCTAGTATGTATGTGCCAGCATGGTTGGCTTTTGGTCCGTTCTAGGGATTGTTTTAGTGTGCTTTTATTTGGCAACCCATTATTTTCCAGATTACTGAAATTATGGTAAACAACGGGAGCTTTCAAATAACTCACATTCCCATGAATGGGAATGACATCAGGAGTTGGTGCGCTGAATGAACTTTTTTGTCTGTGTTTGCCATGCCAGCACTGCTTTGGGCTTGTGCCTGTGACCTTTGCCTCACCAAAAAGGGGAACTTTTTCCTCGGAGTAATAGGTTTTTTAGTCTAATGCTAAAAATTGGTACACAGTACCCATTACTACTAGGTGCACTATTATAAACCATTATAATAGTCTGACTGTTCTAATATTTATGGCAGTAAAATATGTGATAATATATAAGATGTTCATGGCTTTAAGCATTTGCCATGATGATGGTGATTTGAGTGGTTGACTGGTGGTTTTACGTATTCATTTATTTATTTTGCAACCCTCAGTAGTGTGTTATTATGTGTCAGCTGAGCAATAACGCCAGAGAAGCATGCAAATGGGATCCTTTCAAAATGTCATTAAAAAATCATTATCAGCTCACGTTGACCTTTTTTTTCTGCATAGACTGGTCTGTGTGCCTAATTTGGCATATATTATTGATGGGGGCCCATCTGCATTCACCGGCCAGGTCCCGCTCTCAATCTCTGTCACTCATGTACAATGCAGTCAGATGCTGGCCTTTTGTAGTTAAGTGACATCTCTTCCCGTGTTTGGTGTAGACTAACATAGCGCTTACACAGTTTTACCATAATTAGTCTGTGCAGGCCAGTTAATGTTAGGACTGTTGGATCGTTTGGCCGCACAGGCCCCAGTCATTGGGAAATGTGCAATGAAAACAACATATATGCCATATATATTCTAGATTTATAGAGTGAGAGTACAAGGTGCACATTTCAAATGTGCTTGCTGGCAGTATCTCACCCACTCAGCTGCAGTTTCCAGAAGTTACCTTCCAACTTTTTCAGCCACACTCTTTATAATGTCAGTCATGCGTCTTTTCACACAAATTAATATTTTGAGTGACTGGCAGGCGTTAGTCTGGTCCAAGCAAAACCATCCAAAATTCCCTCCATTTGAAACATTTCTGTTTTTTATATTCAGAGGGAATCCCAAAAAGAGAGTGAGGACATTATTATTTGTGTAATTTTATATAACACATATAGAATGTCCTCCACAAACTCATGACTAGTGCATTAGGAAGCCAGACGACGCAAACCATTACATCGGACGTCAGCCTCACTTCTCCTTGCTGATGCACTCAAGTTGTTCCACTCGTCTCTCGTGACTGTAATTACTGTAAACCTGGAGCCTTTGTCTGCAGTTTTCTGCTTTCTCCCAGACACCATTCTGCTGCTAAATTCTCATAACAAAAGGCTGCTTCAGCCCAAACGACATTCAATGTGCTTCTTTCTGATGCCGCAGGAGAATGGACAATTTTTCACAGACCTTTGTGCATGTGTGTGAAGTCTATATCAGCCTTACCCCACTCTATAGAACTTTTTCCAGTCTTTCTGTACAGACATTAATTCAATTGAAAGCACAATTTGTGTGATTTTTCTGCATTCCTACATTTATTTAGAATTTCATTGTTTTAATATATGGTGATCAGAAAATAACACTCAGGAACAGGGAGAGAGAGAGATCAGATGGTCAATTAAAGTGGAAAGTGTTTCAAAAATAAAAGTTCTGAAAGGCTTTCCATCCCAAATCAGCCGACGCCACTGCGCACTTAACCATACCCGACGGTAAAGTAGGTATGGCATAGCTCTCAACATCCCACTAATTGGGATATCAATAATTAAGAAGAGGCTAATAAAGTCGCTGAATATGTACGGCTACGTGCTTATCTCAGGATCTCGGTCCAGACACTGTGAATGACACTCATCTGTTCAGAAAGTCTAGTCGAACATTGCCACAAAATATAAAACCATGGCATTATTTATACATTTAGACAAGAAAGATAATTATAAAGCTTTGTTATCCTAAGATGGAAATTTGCCGAACATTCAACTTCATATCCTTTGCCAAACTGTGATTGGAGGATGACAACTATTGTTGTGAGTATCCTTTCTCTCCATTTAAAGAATTGCCCTGAGCTAATATTCAGTACACTCTGAAGTCTTTATTGTTTTATTTTTTTTTACTTTTCATCTTTAGCTTTTGCTTTATGTTTTAGATATATAATTGTACTTATTACTACATGTAAATCTAAAATATCTTTTGCTGTTTTATTCAAGAGGATTTGTCGAGCACAGTTAAAGTGAGTGCTTTGAAAAAAACTCAGCAACCTTCGATGAATAAGAATTTGGACTAATTTTCCTTATGAAGTATTTCACCCCCCCTGTGTCTGTGCTAATGTACCCCAGCCCACTCAGATTGGCCTTCTGGGTGCCGTTTAGGGATATTATCTTTGTGTATTGCTATCCCCTTCACAGGGCCATCATTAAGTCAAGCCTTTCACTTTTTACTCTCACTTTTATTTACTTTGCCAACTTTGCCTGTGTTCTGGTTCCATTTTATTGTGTGTCCTTAAATGCTTTCTGGTTTAGTTCCAAATAAAAATGGATTAAACATTCTTGTTACAATGCACAAAAATATGTAATGCAATTAGACATTTTTATGTTTTCAGTATGAATAAATTTAAATGAATATATTTTTGATGCAATTAAATCCTAAATTACTGCAATTCAAACGATTTTAGCCATGGTGAAATATCATAATAAAATTATAAGATAAGATAAACCTTTATTAGTCCCACAAGTGGGAAATTGCATTATACTTGAACTGGACATAGTTATCATGTCTCCCACAACACATTTGTGCCTATTTAATTTTTTATGTATTATTCAGACTGTTTTCCTGGTTTTGTTGGAACAGAAAAAATCTGATCTGTTCACTGAAGATATTTTAGTGTTTTAGACGTCATTGAAAGCCTTTCAGTAATAATTGTACATTTGCAGTGCATAATGATTTGGTGTCTGACCAAATGTGATGCAAAACCACAGGAGGTCAGTGTAGTCAAAATTGAGGTCTTGAATGATTGACTGATCTGGGGAAATATATATTTAATGCATTTAATGGATGCACTTTGTGCATCACCACAGTCACTGTCATCGTCCTGAACCTTGGAAGCAGCAGACCTCCGACACACACTCTGCAGGTTGCATCTCTTCAAACATGATTTGCGTTTTATTTTTATGCAGACAATGAGTTGGATATAAAAATTTCTTGACAAAAAATCTCATAGTGCAACTGCAGATAAATTATGTAATAATTGGAATCATTTTAAACTGTACTACAAAAGAGATATAATTATTGCCTCCTATTAATACAATATCTAATTATATTTTCTATTAATAAATCTTTGCTTGGCAAGAAAAAATAAATCCTGGTGGTTTAGGCTCCTTGGGCTGGGAATTGACCCACTTCATTATTTTAAGGTGAAGAAACTTTTAATTATCCAATTGATATTCTTTTTAATAAATTAATTATAATTGAGTCATTAAAGTTGAAAACACTCGGCCTCAGAGTGTTTCATTACGCTCTGTAATAAATTTCACGTGGCTAATAATTGGTTATCCAGCCTAAAATACTGATTGAACCTGCAAATTAAATTATTCAATTTCTTTTAAAGGTTTTACATTTAAATTACATTACATTTAAATTAAGTTTTTTTTTACCATTTCTAAAATAATATCAATTATTTCTCAAGAGAGAAACATCCATTAAATGCTTGCGCATTGTTCCACATGCAGTGAGATGTGTTTGTCCTGATTTATCATGGCCTTGAGTATGCGCTGGTCATTTATCGTAAAGAGAAACGTTCTTCACCGGACCACTTTTTAAATGCCGTGCATTTGGTGCCATTATTGTTAGCAGACAGAAAAGCTCATTGAGAGACGATGACAAAGGCATGACATTGGCGTTCGTTCTGAAAGCGTGCTTACAACCTCACACCGTAAAAAAAAAGCCTATAACTTGTTTTATTCAAGCAGACTTGAGTTTGAGTTAGATTAACCGCCATACTGATGAAGGCTGCCCACCTAATGCTCTGATTAAGGCACGTTGATAAGGCCTAACGTGTCAAGAATAGAACATGCTGGGGAATTGTTAAGTGCTAGACGAAGATTGTTGAGTGCTAGACAAAGACCATTGCAAGCAATTGCAAGACCATCCAGACATTCGCCACTTAAACTTAAACTTAAATATATATAATTTTTGTAAGTGTGATTGTGTGTTCATGTGCGTGTGTTAGTGTTTGAAATACTTTTTAAACAAGTGGGTTTTCAAATAGGTTTTCTTAAAGGTGGTGGTAGTCTCGGCTAGTCAAATGGAGCAGGGCAAGTTGTTCCACCAGCCAGGGACAACAAAGGAGAACAGAGTCAATTGGGAATGGAGACCCCGCGAAGAGGGAATTTTTAGTCTCTTTTGTTTCACAGGAAAGCCTGTCAGGTTGGCCCATGACTGGCCGTAAACGGTCTGCTGACAAACCATGCGTTATGTGCTCACTGAACTAAACATGTCTTGGTGGAGATTTAAGAGAAACGGCACGGCGCAGCGCAATAATTAACGAGCCCCGAAAGTTTCCATCAAAGCAGCGTGTTGTGGGGCCCTGACAAACTTCAAAACGAATGTCCCCAACATACTTCCTCCTGCATGGAAGACAATGTCATCCCTTCACTGCTCGTTACAAATGTCAAGTGCTTTGTCTCCTGCCGCCATAGTGACAGGCCCAATTAGTCTATTCATGCCTCATTAACACTCCATTTTTAATCAGAATTAAAAAGTGTAAGCGAAGGGGGGGCGGGGGGTGGAATTAAACAAACGCACACTGATGTACATTTAATAAGTTCACCCCATGCTGTTCATTCAGCTCTCTACGACCAAACCTTTTGACTTTAGCAACTATTAATGACGTTTAGCACTTCTGCTAGGGGCTTTCTTTTCTTTTTTTTAACAATAATGGATAATTTCAGCTAATAACTTTGTTATGTGGTTTTAAATTAGGGTTCCTAACAGCCGCTCAATTGTCACTGGGTCAATACGGCCCATGCCCTTGCCTGGTCTTCGTCTCCAGATAGGATTTAATAGGCTTTGTATGAGTGTGTTTTTGAGTGTGTGTGTGTGTGTTCATGTGTGTGTGAGAGACAGAGAGAGAGTGAGAGCGAGAGAGAGAGAGAGAGAGAGAGAGAGAGGTGAATAGGGAGACTCAGAAGACAGTTTGATGGCCCTCAAACAGGGCTCTGACCTTGTTTAAAAAGATCAAGGATTTTTAGGCAGGCCCTGTCATGGGCCAGCTCTTACCAAGGGGGCAGGTGGAGGGTTTGCCCAGGTTTGTCACCTCTCATTAATCTGAGGCATAGTCCACTTGAACACAAGATCCACACACACACACACACACACACACAATGCTTTTGGAAAGGTAGGTCCAGACATTGTAAATATGGGCACAAACATGCAGGTGTAAATGCTGTGAAGTTTGTATAGTCATACTGTGTTGGTGCAGACAGCTTGAAATTATACAAACATACAATGTCAATTTGAAATAGTTGATTCACATTCGTTTTTTTATTAGATATTTATATATTTTTCTTATAAGGTATGTATTTTTACTGTTATCGTTTCTCCTGTAATAAATAAGAAAAAAAAGCTTTTAAAGTAGAGCTTAGTCAGTATTGTGATTCAGAATTTCATTTACTGCATGAATGGAAATCAGACAGCATCGGAACAGGGGGTTATCTAACTTCTAATTCTTTAAGAGAAAAAAAAATATTTCAGAGGCTTCTGGCATTCCACTTTTAATTAGGAATGCACTGGCTTATTAACATTCAAGGTTACCATGACATAGTTATCCATTATCCGTAAAATGTACCACACTTCAGAGGACACTGTTTGATGCGTCTGTCTTTACCGCACTTTAGGCTTCTGCCTCTTCCATGTTGCTTTATCTACTGCCACTTAATAATCCTTTCAAAAACAGTTTAGTCACACTCCAGCTCTCTTTTCAGTTTTAAGCTATTACTGTATTTAATTGTACAATATGAGTGAAAGCAGTGTTTTTTTTTTTTAGTTTATTGCTTTAAAGCTACCTTGTCTTTTTTTATTCTGAGGCCAAGGGCTTAATTAGGAACATGACATAGTTTGTTTATAGATCTCAAAGCTATATATTTTTGGATCTTTATTTGGGCTCTAAATATTGCTTTAATAACCAGTTGATTCATTTTCTGATTGGACAGGTCAACCTGGCATTTTGTGCATCAGTGGATGGGGGCTTGCCACTGGGCATAGGCTTTCAACAGTGTGAAATAATGAGTTCTTTCATGAAGAGATGGGACCCACAAAAGGCACCCATTTCACCTGCTGGTTGTCAGGACCGCTAACCAGTCTATTGGTGCTACCTGGTGTACCAGGGGCACCATGGATGTACAATCTATTTTTTTTTTAATAATTATTTGTTTTTGTGTTCTTTGTACATTGTGTGTTAAATGTGGGTGTTGTATGTGGTGATGTATGGATGTAGCTGTGTTGAAACTTTTTCTTTTTTTCCTTCCTTCTGGGCGTCATTAACACATAGTATTTGTGCGGCTCTCAGTTAGCTTGTTTACTTGTTTCTCTGCTTCCTGCTGATGCTTTTTCTGACAGGAGTGACACTGGTACTAAACAAAGACAGTCAGGTTAAATGCTGCCTTATTACAGCAGATCCCCCCATTAACACTGACACTCTGGAGCACGTAAACAGTCCTCCTGCTCCAGCCTCGATGAGAGGCTGTCTGAACATGTCCTCATTCTAACTCAGAATTTTCTGTGAAGGATCCTAAGATCTTTAGAACTCCTCGCTCTGTGTATGCGTTTGACTGGGTTTGTGCACGTGTGTGTGCGTGTGTGTTTGCATGCATTCATTTCCTGCTACACAGTGCTCCACTCCGGAGCGGGGAGATGAGGTTTCCTTCCAAATGAAATTTCCCCAGAATGGCTTGTAAATGACTGTTGTAATGAAGTTAGCATGAAGGCCGTGTGTTCGTGTACAGTGGCGGCCCACACTTACAGCCAATGAATGAGTGCTGTCCCCCGAGAACGTGCTGTCCCCCGAGCTACACTTTGGATGTTACTCTCTTTCTTACCTCTGTGGCCGCATCGCCTCTCCATACAGTGTGAAGCAAGTGCAGTGCGCACAACAGCATCGCTGCGTTCATTCAGTCCCTTTTGTGCTCCTTTCCCATCTGGCCCACATCAAATCAGCCTGAGCCAGAGAGATCGAGGGAGACAGGAGTTACCTGGAGCACTTGTTGTCACTTCCTGCTGGTTTGGTGTTAAAGACCGCAGGTGGGACGAGGTGTTCCATCCAGCCGAGATGGTACACTTCATCTTACGGAATTTATTCCGCTGTTTCACTTATCAACATGTGCGTTCAAAGAAAAAAAACAAGATGGAGAAGAGCACACTTCTTCTTAGAGAGCAAAGAATGCATGAAAAAATAAAAAACAATTATGTTGATGCTGAAGAGATTTGAAACGAATGAGGCTGGAATTTATTTCTGCTTTTTATTTTCCTAAAAATTAATGCCACTGAGTGAAACCACCTCAGACATGAAAGGGAATACTTGAAAGCGCACATTTCGCTCTGGCCGTAACTTTGATTTCCTTCTCAGGTGTCAGAGTTGCGTTACCGCTCGCATATTATGTCCGCGACCGGGAGAGTGGCTGCTCGTCCCGCATCTCATTACCTTACCACTCACATGCTTGCTCATGCGTGGTATTGCATCAGCAGCAATAAACAAATAAAGGAATAAAAAGACGATTCATTTTTCTGGACTTTAGCGGCTTTAACAGTGGGGTCTCTTTAGTTCTTTAATTAGATCTCGGTGTGCCACACTACCTGTGGCGGCTGTTTTTTTTTTTTATATTACTTTATATTAATTTGATTGAGAAAAGCAATTTTTCTGGACCTTAAAGCCTTCACTGGAACGAGATCTTGCATCATGGAGGCAAATCCTTGGAATGTGTTGCGATGATTGGAATGGGGCTTTTTTTTTGGTAACATTAAGAAGCGATCCATGCTGTCTTTTTGTGAAATCACGACTGGCCAGTTCAGAAACAACCTTTCTCAGAACTTCTCATATTTTCAGATATCTGCTGAGATCTTATACCTGATATACTTTATCTGGCATTTCCAGTTGGCATCTGTATTTCAGTAAATCGTGATTTAATATGGTACTATGCAACATTTGGATATTGTTCACGCTGACTCACAGTAAAGTTGTTTAAGTTTTACAGATTTAGACTTCTCAATCATAGGCATGTGGACATTTGTTGACCAACTGAAGACTGAAGGACTGAGGTTAGATGCCTTTTTGCAACCCAGGAAAGCATTAAACCACAAGAAGACAGTCAGGTATGTCACCTGTTGCATGATACGGGTGAGTCTAGTGTAGTAGCACGTAGTGCAGTCCAGGATGAAAAGGGCGAGGAGAGAACAATGAGAAATCCTACTGTGTAGACACATCATCGACATGCAAATTCAAATCGTTCATACGTATGGGTGTGCCAGTGAACGGAGTGTTTCTGTGTGTGTGTCCCGGGGTGGGCTCTGGCAGCCACGACCCCAAATAGGGCTAAGCGATTATGGAAAGTGAGTGGAAATATTCAGTTCACTCAGAGGCTCTGTAGTTGTCAAACCTTTGTGCCAGAAGATTGTTTGTGCTGAAGCGCTTTAATGAGATGTTATCGTACAAAACAGGAGTGTCACAAATATGTCACAAACATTTTGATGAACCTGAAGCATTCACAATTTATACAATCTATGAAGAATTTTATTCATGAACCAAATGCACATGTGACTTTTCTTTGGCTGTATCTGTGACTGTCGCATTCTTCAGCCATATTCTGTTGTTTTATGGTCCCACGAGCGTCATTAATGACATCATCAGGATTATGTAGTGCCCATTTCTGCCAACTCCTGACCTCGCCCATTAGTGGCCAAACCTGGTTTTCATATTCAGACATTCTAGAAAAGCATAAATGAGAGATCTGTGAAATGAGCGGATGTTGTTTTCTTTCATTAATGATATTTCATAGAATTCACAGAATATGTTCCTCACAGGCCTCAGATGTTTTAAGCACATTCCCTTTTCAAGTAATGTTTGAAATTCTTTATCGCTGTCTGGCCCACTCATATGCATATTGCTTTTTGTCATAGGCTTGCTCTCTCTTTATTTCCCTTTGTCCTCCCATCTCTCTTTTTCCTGTTTATGTCCCTTCACCTTCCCACTACCTGTGGGCGGCTCTGGATTTGCTTTGTTTCAAAGGGAAACCCCTACTGTGTCCTTGAAGTGAGGTGGAGATTATTTTTCAGGAGGAAAATCCATAAAGTTGCACCCACCCCCCATCACATTCCCCTGCTCACCAGTGTGTTTTTATATGTGTAACCGTCTACTAAGCATATAAAAATGCAAAAATGCAGTTTCATTTTTCATTTTCTTACTTGTCCTGCAAAAAAAGAAAAAAATCAGGTTTTGTGACATTTTTTTGCTTAATGTCCAACACCAGCTGGGTCCATGCATCCGGTCCTCAGTCCAGTTCCAATCCTCTCCAAGTTAGTGTTGAGTCACCGTTCACATTTACATTTACAGTATTTATCAGACGGCCTTATCCAGAGCGACTTACTATCAGTAGTTACAGGGACGGTCAACCCTGGAGACACTCAGGGTTAAGTGTCTTGCTCAGGGACACAATGGTAGTAAGTGGGATTTGAACCTGGGTCTTCTGGTTCATAGGCGAGTGTGTTACCCACAAGGGTACTACCACCCACCCTTGGTTCACGCTATCACTGGTTCCAAATATAATCCTTTTTTTTTTCATCTTGCGAATCAGCTCCTTAAACTCTATGGGAGTGGTAATAGTGGTATGAATATGTTCTGATGTATCATATCAAAGCGGATTCCTTGGTGTGTTGTTGAACTTTTTGCTCAACATGTCTTTTCATCTTGGTCTTTGAAAACGTGGTGCAATAGACAGTCAGAGTGAACTGCTTTTTATGTGATTCCTTGTGATTTGAATTCCGTGGCTGAACTGATTTACAGTATAAATGGGCTTTATGTAATACCTTTATTTAAAACATATTTCATTTGGGCTCCACCTTGAGTATTCCAAATTGTCAGAATGAACATTTGGATGTCTTCTGCAGCATTTTCTGCTTAGTACCATGCATGGACGCAGTGCAGAATGTTCCACTGGCTGAAATCCGTGTGGTAGCCGTGAGCTGCATTAGGCCAGACTGATCTTGTTTTAAACGGTGGGAATATGGCTCCCTGCTGGCCAGTATTTGCTCCCTGTAACCTGGAAGACAGTGTGCTGACGGGTGAGCTGGAGACGGGGATGGGCACCGGGGGAACAACTTTATCCAGTGGCCTCCTCACAGCTGCCCAGCCACAGAGCCTGAAAATGCCATTTTACAGCCTGTCTGTGCTGAATTCATTGTCCTGATCAGACAAGTTGGTTTTACACAGAAGGATGCAATGGATGGATAGACAGATGTTAAACTGAAAGAAAATAAGTTGAAGTGAACACTCATTATACTCTTTCAC
Source organism: Denticeps clupeoides (assembly GCF_900700375.1). Classification (NCBI taxonomy): domain Eukaryota; kingdom Metazoa; phylum Chordata; class Actinopteri; order Clupeiformes; family Denticipitidae; genus Denticeps; species Denticeps clupeoides. The sequence goes on from NC_041710.1 coordinate 21,128,945, forward strand.
ATTAGAGCTGTCATAAACTCTTTGGTCTAAAAAGTTTGAAGTCGAAGTTAGACAGTAAGTAGTGAAACGAAACAACATTTCTCCGGAACCTGGTGCTACGTGTAACATTTAAACAAAGTTACACACTGACATAAAGTGCACGCGTGCCACACAGACAAATTGTGCTCCATAAAGTGAAAACAGCGGACACAGGCAGTGCAATAGTAACATTTAACAAAAAACATGTAGACAACAATGAGACAGACAGCTCTAAACTAGTGAAATGAATAATAAATGTGCAAAGTAAAAACTGTGCAAATACTGCTGTGCAAAATGGACCAGTGCAAAATAAGGTAATATTACTCAATATAACAATATATGAGAAGGGACATTAATTGATAATGAAATTAGATAAAAACGATTAGACTTTAGTTGGAGAGTTCATAATATAAAGCATTTAAAGCATTCACAGCAACAGCTAGGTGGATAATATTTAGAATTTTGAACTGCAGCACCCCATATCCCAAACAGTTTAATAGCTGTACCAGCACATTCTCCATTTTACAGAACCATGAATCCCCTGCTCCCGCTCCGCCTCCACTTTTTAAGGATATGACACAGAGCGGAGCGTTATGGCCCCCTCGAGTCGCTGCTCTGGGACTTAAGGGACTCTGGAATGGTTCGGTTGAGTCTGATATCTGGCGTCAGTGGTGACCAGCCCTCAGTCGGGTCACCCCGCCTTTCCCTTCCAGACCTCTCCTGGGTCCTGTTAGACATTTCACCGCTACTAAAATGCGTACTTTTTTCACCAGACGTTATGTCTTCACTAATAGAGGATGTCCTTAATTGGCCAGTCAAGCTTTGGAAAGTAGAGGGTGAAGGGGGACGTTGGGGTTTTATACCCATAATGTAGCTTCATAATAGGATCATTCTGGTTTAAATTTACCCAGTCTTGTTGGATATGTTATATGGTTAGAGTTGCACTGTGCTTGGGAATACGAGGCATGTATTGCTCTACATTATTGCACTGATTGCAATTGTATAAAGAAATGCAGGTTGAAAATGAACTGAAAATGTAAGGGACTAGTGTCACAGATTATGATTTTTCTTGATTTTTATAGGCTTGGTTATCTAAGTGGTACACAGTGCCCATGTGACTAATTCTAGTCTGGCTACGATTCTTCTAGACTCTCAACCAGACCCAGCCTGCACTTAGTGTAGAAGCCAGCCAGCCAGCCAGCCAGCATGTTTTGGCTATGCTTGAATCAATCTTTTTCTTTTGGATTGGTTCTGTTAAAGCTTTCAGGAAAAAAAATATTATCCAGTTTGACCCCAACCCAATCGGTGCCCTTTTTGGTTTAACATTTATGGAATATTTTGCACTTTTACCAACGGAAATCTCTGTGGTTATAACCTTCACTTCTATTCTAGCAAGACTCCTAATCCTTTTAAATTGGAAGCAACCTTTTTCCCAATGGATCAAAGAAGCCATGCGTTTTTTAATGGTACAACAAGTTCTATGCATGCTTAAAGGGCCCTCTCAAACATGAAATGAAGGCCTTTTCGTTTCTCTACAAGTACCCTTTGATAGAGACTGGAACAGAGACTGTAGAAAAGTTATTATTGAACAGTGAGCCTCTTTTGTTTCTCCTCTTTGATTGAGGAGGTTAAAGACTAGGGCAGGCTCATAGGCATGGGTGTTTCAATTTGTTAACACGTGATTTGTTAAGTACATCATTGTACTTTGGAAGAAGATGTCTCACAATGAATCATAAATGTCCTGCATTTTCTACACCTGTGGACATAAAAAGTTTTAAAAATCAATACACGTAAAAAAAAAAGTGAGTTTGAGGGCTAAGCTTCAGTGTTTGAACTCCTCGTGTGCGAGCTGGGATTTCTTTCATTGAACATTCGCAGCAAATGAATTGTCCCTGAAAACCACACAATGCACAGGCGCCGCTGAATTATACTGATTGAATACTTCTCTGAAACGACTACTTCCGAGATCAATTTACACATCACGCTGGGTATTGATCAAGCAATTTGCAGGCAAGCGTTTCAGGAGAAAGCGTTTCAATTAACTGTACGATGCAGCAAGGGCAAAGCCAAGGGACCCTTTGCTCACCTCGGGCCAAGTAGACAAATGCATTTTTTTTCTCACTCAGATTCACAAGGAAACGGAAGGAAGACAAGAAACTATGAACTTTTTTTTTTTTTTTATCCTTCTCTTGACTGAGGCTTCCTCGGTGGGCTTTGATTTTAAATGTCACTCCGCTGTGAGAGATTACTACAGTATTTTACAGCACCTCACAAACAAGATCAATCAGCCAATCAGCCGGAGTATTCTTTTTTGTGGTCAGATGAAAAGGGTAATGACTCAGAATCATTGTCTCTACTCACACACAGCCTCGCTTTTCATGCCACACAGCCACTACTGTACAGCATGGGTCCGAGAAGGATCTGGATGGTGAAGTAATCATGGAAGGAGCCTGAAATCTCTGAGATTTTTTTTTTAATGCTTGGGGAATGAAGTTCATGCTAATGTTGTCCAATGAACAGGGAGAACCTTAGGGTGTTAAGAAGGGGTGGAATCTCAAACTCAGGCTGATATGGAATGGTTCCTCGTGCACGGTGGCTGGCACCGGTTCCCGTGGCGTCGTGTAATGAGGGCATCTCCGGGTGCTATTACAGCAGGGCGGTGTTGGAGACAGTCGCGAACACGTTGCACTCCCCGCTGCATGTTCATGTGTTATTCTCTCAGATTACTGCCTCGCTACTCTGGGCTACGGCTCTGCCTTCGGAAAATCGCGGCCTATTTTCACAAACAAGTTTTTTGCCATAAAGCAGAACACGTGACTGCCGGATTTTTGGTTGCTCTATTTGTTGATTTCTCTGGAACAATAAAATCTGAGACATGTTGGTTGCATCCCGTCGAAGGAATGTTGGACGCCTGCTTCTGATGGCCTTGGCAGAGCAGCAACAGCATTAAACTGTATTTGAAATCAAACAATTGGAGGGAGAAGGTGAATTCAGCACCGGTGGAGTTTCGTTCGGTGATTTGCACAGACACTTGCTGTAAGGCACCGAAACGGCTATAAAAAAACGGCATCAAATTGCATTAAAGCACTTGGCTTCTGCGAACCCATCTGAAGCTGATGCTTCCATTATCATCGTCCCTGCTTCTGTCAAAGGCATTGATGCTGGCAAGATCCTTTTCTCTTTTTAAAATTAATTAATGAATTACTTTTTTTTTTCTCCATCAAAGATCTTCATATTCCTCAAAATCTTTTAAATTAAGGCTGGAAGCTCATTTAAAAAACGAAACTGATGGATTTTGCAGTGATTTAATCACAGTTAATTCTAGTGAACTAAATCTAGGTGTGTTAACTGCATTCGTAAATTTCTGCATGTTACATATCTGTAAATGAATCACAATAATTAGCATGCTCGGTGAGACTGCCCTAATGTAAACGCATGCTCCTGTAAACGTGCTTCTGCAGGGCGCTGGAACTCTCATTGATCGGCCTGTGCTTGTTTGGCCGATTGATCTCTGGCTCTGAATGGTATCAATAGTGCATGTGAGCTGTTATATTTATCCGCACAAAAAGCCAGGATGCTGCAGCGCTCGGTCTGCCCCATGAAGGGCTGTGCCGGTGGCGTTCACCCGGTGAACACGGTTTCTTCCCCCACCGGTGCGCTGCTCCGCTGCGCTGATGGTGGTGACCTGCGGTTGAACTCCTTGTGTAACTCCTAACATTTACCCCTGAAATTCCAGCCGCGCTGTTTGTACAAAGTGCCCACCGAGTGTCATGTTTCAGCCAGACTGAGTGTCTGTCATTTAATTATTCATTTTTTCAGAGGAAAGGGTTGGTGTTCGATTTAATATTTACTGAAGTGAAAAGCGGAGAAGACATTTCGGAGAAAAAAAGTTTTCTTTTTAATGTTTTATTTCAAAATAAGATTTGCAATATTTTTTTTTTTACTGACTATTTTTATATATTTTACTGACTATTCCTCTCGGTAAAATATGACATGTTAAATAGTTCATGTTGAGCAGTTTCCGCAGTATGCCAGATTTTCGGGATGAATGAACTTCCTTTGTCCGAGAAGTCTGTTTTCGATTAGAACTCTCTTTTTTCAACTTTGGGAATGGTTTCAAAAAAATGACATATTACCCCAAATTACAGGCCTCGTTATTTTGATAACCTTCCTTAAATACCAATGTGGAATTTCTTCTTGGCTTCGCTTTGTGCCAGGTGATAAGTTCTCAAAACAAATCATCCTGCTTTAAGTGCCGGCTGAAAAATTAGCTGAGAGGACGGGGTCTGGCCGGTGGCCGAATCTGAGAAAACACCTTTTCCATCTGAATCTAATTTCAAGAGCAGTGCAGAACTACAGGAGAATAGTAATAGAAAATAACAACAATAACACATATGCATGATATGTTTGAGTTGACGGCGGTAACGTTTCTACCATCTGGGCAGAGCCGGGCCCGCTGACTTCATCCCGGCCATTTTGGAGTGAAGCTCACTGTGTAAAATTGCATCTGGAAAGGGATTTTTTATGTATCTCTCTGCGTAATATGACAGGCCGTTTTCTCTGCCATCATTATGCACCCCCCCCGCCCATCGCAACGGAGGAAAAGTTGGTTGAGGGGGGAAATTAGATTGCATCTCTTGTTCTTCCTCTCGCTCGCTCAGAGTTCCCCTTCCTCCTTGCAGCTCTTTTTTTGAGGGGCTAAATACCTGATTATCTCACTCTCTGGTGCACGGAGGGGGAAAAGCAGCTGGATTGTAATCAATCCTTTTAAAAAGTGCGGTGTGCACAAGGCTCCTCTCCGTCAGGATAAATGTGACACGTGGGCCGGCACCGCCGTCCCCTGATGAATAGCTGAGGGTTTAATGATTACAGGAATTGTCATCGACGGATCATCAGTCTCAATTTATTTCAAATCAATGTCAAGAGTTTGTGGTGCAGAACACCGTGTGTGTGTGTGTTTTTGTGTGTGTTTTTCTGCGTGGTGCCCAAGTTCCAAAAGGAGCATTACAGTCGGGTCATGTATCATACGTGTTTGTGTGGAGGCAAAGTAACGATGGCGGACCACGAGACCTGCGTAGATATGAGCATGTCAGTGGCTGAAGTACTTCTTTCTCTTCTCCAAAGCCAGCCACACACACACACACACACACACACACACACACTGCAATACATTCATCTTAGTTGTAGTTCCAGGAACTCACACAAACATTTCATTAGACCCATTAGAGAGGGGTGGGGTGGGGGTTGTTACAGAGAGAAAAATGCACAGGTAGACCCTCATGTGTGAGAGAGGACTGGCGAGGACTCTAGACTCTCCATTATTCGTCCGCTCCCTCGCTTTGGTGCGCCTTGTCAGGGGTTTTCTTCCTGGACATCAGGTTTGCCCCCCCCCCACGCACTTATTAGGTGACCTGAAATGTCCCTGTGTGGTGTGGGCCGAGGGGCAGGGGTCTTGCCGTTTCTCCTCAGTGGGGAGGTGCTTTTTGCAGGACGCGATGTCCAAATGTTTGCAGAATCTGCCGGTTATGACTACATTTATCTGGTCACAAGCTGCGTATTTGTTGCCGTAAGAGCAGAGATTACCTCCACTGCTTTCTTTTCATGGTGCATTGGAGTGTCAAATGAAACATTTTTGCTAAATGAATTATGACACACAGGGTATTTTAAGTCTGCTAATTATGAGTGTGGGCTTAATAACAGTTCAGGCATATTCAGGAAAACAATACGGAGGCATGTGATTTCACACACACGCCTACAAATTAGAAACATAATGACATTTAAAAACCATAATGCCATTTTGATATTTTGTTCAATATTTAACATAATACTTTAAATCTGACCTTTAATTTCATAAAGAAAAACAAATTCATTATCAGTAAGGGATTGTTGATACAGTGTGTTCCAAGAACCTTTTTACCTTTCATAAGAGAGCTGTTTGAATGCTGTACCACCATCTGGTCCTGACAGGGCTTGACGCAACTGTTAGAACTGGAGTTCTAATTGATTTCTGCAATGAAGGGCTTCATTTGTTAATGTAGCTCAAGTGTGGCTCAAAAACACACATTCAAGTGCATCAACAATTTGCTAAAAGGTGTCAGTTTGAATAGTGAAATTAAGCAGAATTTTTAGTGATATTCAGAAACCTCGAATGACTGAAGAACACTGCCACCCTCATGAAAATTTCAAGGTAATCAAAGCTTAAAATAAGACAAAAGTTGCAACAGACAGACAAGAAGCACAAACAATACCTTTGAGCGCAGACACCCGGGTTAATGTAGTCTTCGACGCCATCGAATTATCTCAACGAAAATGGGCCAATTGACCCCATTAATTTTCTCCTCGACAATTATCCCAGGGGTTCCTGCAAGCCAGCCAAACAATAAATCACAATTAAGCCCGAGTCAACTGTGTTCATTAGACTTCATAATGCAGGAATTTCTGCAAAGCGCACTGGGAGCCGTGGACATTGTCGGAAGGGCCTGGGTCAGGGGGAAGTGTTTGGGGATGCAGTAGTTTCAGCAGCGTTGATGTTTCAGAGTCGACCGGTCTTCCAAGTTATGATCCCTCTAATTGTAATTGTACAGGACACAACACGTGGCCAGGCGGTAGATCGGCAACTTTTAAATGAACACAGAAACAATCATCTAATTTGATGCTCAGGATGTCAAAACACTTTTTAAAATATTTTTTATAGTCCTGTAATTCCATGTCAGCTTAGAAAATTGTTTAATTGGTTTATTTTACTCTCATTTGGAATTATATTTCCAATTTGTGGCATATATATTTTATGTAATATAAATCGAATTATTGTATATAATATTAATGATAATAGTGTCCTATGGAAAAATTGCTTATTAATTAAAATTAGAATTAACACTTTGATAATTTAATTTGTTTACAAATACAATGTTAAAAATATTATTTCACTTAATGAAGGAGAATATATGTCTTTTATTGTGCCATGACAGATTTCAAATATTAAACATATTCACTCATGTATTACTTAGTGATCAGCACTCAAGAAAACACAGCATGAGAGTACCGTCTGTTTGCATTTAATAATTTTGATTCGTCTGTCGTTCCATCCGGATCTAATTTTACGTCCAATGCCCCTGATGTCTGTTTTATGGGTGACAGCAGACAGGCTGCTGTCTCCTCTCACATGCTGTAAATCTGAAAGGAATGTTCTTTCATTCATATGTGGCAGCATTTAAACATTTGGTGGTAGATTCTGCTGAGAATTATTTTAATGTAGTTAGGATTATAATCAACTTCTGTTTAATTGTATTACAAATTCTGTTCATCAAATGAAAATACATTTTCTTAACAATGGGGCTGCTTTAAAAAGACATATTTTATATATCTTTCAATCATCAACATTATTTTAGTTTTTGTACATTATTATTTAAATTGTTTATTTAAAAATATTTTTCATAATTATTTTTCGCAGTTGTTGTTCTAATAATTTAATGTCAGTCCTAATGTGATTGAAGGCAAAGGCAAATGAGCATACAGCTGAGTATCCAGCCCTGTCTCACCCACCCACTCAAACTCTTCACCCCGCCCCACCCCGCCCCACCCCACCTCACCCCAGCATCCAGTCATAATTCCAACCTCAACCTTTTCGACACAAAGCTGCGTGGCTTGTTTTTTTTTTTTTTTTTTTTGCTGCAGCAGGGGAACGTGGTGGAGAACCCTGGCGCCTGCTTGTTGAGAGCATTGCAGGGAGAAAAGAGTGCAGGAGGAGGGCCCACCTCAATCAAGGGTGGCATTCATAATTCAGGAGCGGAGGTCAAAAACTCTGCTGCATAATTGAGGAGAAGCGAAAGCTGGAGAGGCAGCTCAGTAGCACTCTGTAGCTATAAAACTGGCCGAGACGCTCTCACAGGAGCGCCTGTGTGTGTGTCATGCTTTAACTCTCATCCACTTTTAAAATGAACCTTCACGTCACATTAAAGGGCTTTTTCGTACCCCTCATTCTGCAGCACCGTTGTTAAAACCGCCTCCCCTTTCTATATTTTTGTACGGATAGCGGTGGCGATACGAATATTGGCAAAGCTGCATTATGCAGTAGGCAAAAACTGCAATACTGGAAGGAATGTTGATCATTACTTTTTCTTATATTTGATTGCTTGAGTGTTCCCGGTATCCTCGGTGGACATGAAGTCATCTGAACAGTAGGAATCCCCGAACTTCTGCGAACTTCTCCAAAACTTTAAATAAGGTTTTCTTTTCTTTTTTTTTTGTAAACATGTTTTACCATTCATCTGCACAGTGTGTTATCAGTGAGTGAGTTCTCCATCCTCTGCCGTAACTCTTCCATATTTTGGAATAATTTAGAACCATGGAAGTGTGAGCCAACGGGTTCCAGAGATGTCACTCATCTTAGTTCTGCCACTCAAATACTGAAAAGTCTTAAGCCCCTGATGTCACATCTGGCGGCTCCTGAGGAAGGAGGATTTTTACGAGCGAGGAGGAGCGTACACACCAAATTGTGCTTTGCGCCAGCCCGTCTGGGTGAGGCACCTCAATAGAAGGGTCTACTGGATGAGTGCACTGTTTTTGCTCCTCAACTGCAAAACTGATTCATTTTACAGGTTATTCTTACCCTGAATGACATTTAAAACCCATACGGACCTGGCATATTTCATGTTATGTTGTGTCAAGTCTTATTTTCTTGTGTAATGTATTTTATATTGGCTTTCTTTGCCTTGGATATTGTTTTTGATGTGAATGACTGAATAAGGGGGTCCCTTAAAATTCAATTCTCGCTTCCTCGCCTTCTGACACCTTTCTTAGCTAATAAATTATAAATCCACCTCTGGGACTTTATAGCACATGCAGAGCTGCGCCACACCTGCAAACAGACCTTTCCTCTCTCCGCAGCGCTTCTGAAGTAAAGTGCGAGAGGAGGAGGGGGATATTTGGGAATAGTTGCGACTAGAGGAGAACTTTGTAATTGTGCAGAAGGAGACGGAATGACAGCTCGAGCTCCCGTGCTCTCACTAAAAAAAGTTTTGAAATTCTCTCATACTGGAGATGTTGTCGCGACAAGGGGGCAGTATGTAAATGTGAGTGTGTGTGTTTGTGTGTGCAGGGGAGTGGAGGGACGCGTCAGTGTGTGCTGGCGCGTGACTGCAGGCAAGCCACTCGTCGAGCTGACATCTCCCCATGGCCCCGCACTCCAACTCTGGGCCCCCAGCTACGCATATTTATACACATATTAAAACCAGGGCCGGCAGAGAAAAAATATATAATCCACAAAAGGGTTAACGTTGGCTGCCAGGCCCCTGTGGGGCGGGCCAGTGTCCTGCTTGTCTTTAAATGTCCACAAAAAAAATCAGGCTGTCAGGAGCTCTGCCCTGCCCAACTTCTGTAAAATCTCCTTCCTCCAAAGTCTCACTGTGTGTTGTATAGGTGCCTCATGAAGATGCACGTCCATCTTTAAAAACCTCTCAATGAGCAGATAATCTTTATTGTTGATAGAAAGTTATTGCACAATTGGGGGAAAAAACTTGAAATTAAATACTTTGCAATCCCAATGCTTTAAAATGTCCAATAGCTCTGTAATCATCCTCATGACCATGTTGATACCAGCATCTGCATCTGGCACGCACCCTCTCGGCCCTCAGAAATAATCTACTCAGTCGCGGCACGGGGATCAGGGTCCCGGCGATTCTGTTTACCTTACCGAAAGCCCGCTTAACTCAAGTGGGACATGAGCAGGGCAGAAGGAAGCGAGGAGAGACAGTAGACAGGCTGGGAAGGAGAGAATGGGAGGGACCTGTCATTATGGCTCAAATCTGTTTTTGCTCCTCTTGGCTCTACAACTTTCTAAGAAGCATCTAAAGCCTAAATGGGGTCAGGGGGAGGTTAAAAAGCGCCACATGAGCGCAGTCATAAATATTTGAACTGCTGACTTGAAAAGGCCTGCAGTGTTGAGGGGTGGGTTGTCTGGAGACTCTCCCCTGGGTGGCAGGCACAGTTTGCCCTGAGCTGCTCCGGGCGCTGGCCTCTGAGGCTGGAGGAAATGGATCCTCCCACACCGGCCCCCTCCTCGATGCGGCCAGGCCCGTCCACTCCCATCTGCATCAGACCTATTAACTTATTCACCGGCTGCTCTTTGTTTGACTTGAATCTGGGCGCTGCTGGTTAAAAGTTGTATTTTTTTTTTTTACTTTTTTATTTTGGAGGAAAAACTGCGTCCGTTATTACGTAAGAATTCTGAAGATGAGAAAACATTGACAGCATTGTCGACAATTGATCCGTATTGTTGCAACAGCTCAAAGGTTTATTGCCTGAAAATCCCACTTCTCCCCATTGTTTAACCATGTCAAACACTCTGTTATTCGTTTCGTTTTATTGCTTTTGTGCTTAACAGCGTTTCTATGCTTATTTAGCTGCGTGCAGTAGACGCCTTTTCTGGTTTTCATCAGGGGTTTGGTTCCCACCAGGCTCACCGGGCATGTGGATGCATCTGCATTCTTACAAAAAATCATTCCCACTGGTTCTAATAATAAAACACTTACAATTTTTTTTTTAAATTAGATCTGTGCCTGAAGCTTAACATCACAAAGAACCATAAAGCATTTACAGACATGAGGCTGGCGCATTAAACCCAATGGCTGTTGTCCCTCGTCCTGGCAGTAGAAGACTGATGATGTTTACAAAAAAAATAGAGTAATACACATACACACACACAGACACACTACTGTGTAAAAGTTTTAGACAGGTTGTTTAAAGTAATTAAGTCTTTCATTTCCCCAACAGTAAGTTTTGTCCAGGAAGGGATTATTTAAAAGTGTAATCTATCCCACAATAATTACTTGTTGATAATTACATTTGATTTCAGAAAATAATTTGATATCTAGAGATGTGCTCTGTAATTTTGGCTTTTTTTCTCTATACACATAGACATTGTTTAATGAAACATTCTACCATATTTTACTAATTACATATGAACAAATGTGCAAAGTGAGCACAGCAGAAAAATTACTTACTTAATTACTTAAAGTACTTATTACACCATTTCAATCTTATATACAATGAAACTTATTACGTTATCCTGAGCCTACAATTACATAAGTTAAATCTTGGTGTTGATGAATCAAAATAGAGAACTGTACCACCTTGATTCAAAGAAATTGCGATTCACATTCGATCAATAGCGAGGTCATACAGCAGGCCCCATAATCCTCTTCTGTCTCACCTGGGACCATTTATGGCAAGTGTGCAGCACCCCCTGTATAAAGGCTACACACCAAACCTGGCAGTACAGAAGTCAGGGTCACGGTCTGATGTCCACCTTTAGCTTATTTCAGGGTGAAATGTGTGACAAAAGGATTTGAGTTTAACGCTTACTCTCCTTTTTCTTTTTCCCCTCGGTCCCTGTCCGTCACACTGTCAATCTGCGCCATCTGGCAGAATCTGGAGAGAGAGCGAGAGAGAGAGACAGAAAGAAGATAAGAACCTTTTAGTCATGGTGTTTACACACAATAGGTTAGACCTGAAATCTTCACTCCTCCACGCTTTCAGCAGCGCCAAGGCCACCAGTCCTGAGAAAATTAAATTCAAATGACACAACATATCCAAGGTTTTTTCTTCTTTGTTTCTCAACTTTTAAAACAGATTGATGTCAGAAAGAATGTTTTTTTTTTTTTTTTTTGTAACAGGTCACAGTTTTGCGAAGGCACGTACATTTTTTTTATATAAAAAATGGATACGGATCCGTGCGATTCACATCACCGAACTGAAATATCTGCGTATGGAGGATAGCAGCGTAATCTCATTAGTGTGTGAGGGTTCTCATGTCACCACTAACATCAAGCAGTGTTATTAAAGGATTAAGCAATAATAACATCAGGCTGGAAAGCAGCGCCATATTTCTCCCCTGTCACCGCACATTAAAACGCGCCACTTCATTACACGCCGTGCCCTCGCAGGCGCTCGCAGGTAGAGCAAGAATTAGCCATGACGGCCCTTCCTCACACTTCACGCTGTTGGGTGCAAGGGGCGTCGTCTCGCCGCAATAAATAATAAAAAAAATCTCCTACTGACGTGATTTGATGTGGGAAATGTGGGAAACATATACACATATATTATATTCCGTTGTTTCGGGGTTTTTTTTTCCGTGTTGGGGTTTAGGGGCTGAAGGTGGATTCTGGTGCTCAGAAGATGAATTGCATCTTCACGCTGAAACTGGGCTGAGATAAACACACCCCTGCGCTCCTCACCGTCAGCCCTCGCTGCCGTAATCTTGCGTAAGCCTTATGTTGCCGCGTAGCTGCCTGCCCGCCGTGCCAAACCTACAGCACACACCACCCTCCTCTCTGATGCACACTCGCCTCTACAAGTGAGACTGTGTGTGCGTTCGTGTGTGTGTGTGTGTGTGTGTACACCCTGAACTTTGTTTCTGTCGTAAGCAGAGGATAAGGCCGGTACCGTGGAGCAGAAATCCCGTGGATTGGGCCCTGCTGATTGATTCGGCAACGGCTATAAAGTGATGATACCTGGGGGACGCAAATAAATTGTTTAGCGGCCATTATTTGCGGACGGGATCGATAGCATCAGAAATGAGTTCGGGAACCGCTGTGCTTTAGGTTGGTGTGTGGGGGGGGTTTAATATCAGGCTAGCTGAGCGTTTGACCCCGAAGACTAGTCATATGTGTGAGTGTTCTTGGCGGCCCTGCGCAAATGAAACAAAGGGATTTCCAGCGAACTGCACCCGATCGCCAGGTTTGTTATTAGTCTGCTTCACTGAGTCAGTAAAACTGTACTATTCTCCACGGCTTCCTCAAGTTCTCTCATTCCGTTTAGTCATGATGTCTGTTAATGCTAAAAACAAAGGGGTGAGACTTTAATGGCAGCATTAATGACTTCTGCACTTCAGAAATATACCGATACAAAGATCGACTACTTTGCTGATTTCATGTGTCTTGGAGAGGTGGATATAATTCCTCAAACAGCTCTTCTGTGTAAATAGTTCTGAAAGCCAAAACTTTAATGGTTTTTTTAAGGACAGCGTTTAAAAGGAGTGGAGCCCCACAGGCTTGATTGACAGCTCTCATACACCCTACTTTAAAACTCTACACAATTTAAACCCGTTCCTGTCAATATGCCACATTCCAAAGTATGGAGCATCTCCTCACTATATGCAACATTCTGAATGCTCGTGACACTGCAAAAAAATGTCATCTAAAATAAAATAAAGAATAAAATAAATAATTCATATCATCATAGACATTTTGTCAACAAGAACAAGTGAAATGCTTTTTTGTTTTTTTTATTTTTCATCATTTTTGCTATACAAATGCTTACACAATGTAAGTTAGTGGCCGTCAAAAACATTATCTGGAGATCATTAGCAAACACACCCCATCAAACGCATATTACATAGTGCCTCGAAAATATAATGCTATATAATGTCAAACTCAACTTTTTATTGTGTATGAAAAAGAAAAAGAAAATGAAATGTGATTGATGAGCACATATTGGGTTATGACTTAAATCCACTTTTATATTTGGTGAAAGGCCTCCTGGGTCGTGGGTGTGCGCCCGGGTAGCGAGGCCGGTGGCGCGGTCTGATTACAGGCAGTTCAGGACATGCCCAGGTGTGCTGACTGAGGCCAGAACAATAGACGAGCTTACAAAGCCCTTAACTCTTACCATGCTGTCTAAACAAAGTGTGTGTGTGTGTGTGTGGGGTCAGTTTGGATTTGTTTCTGCACTCTCCCTGTGGTCCCATGCATCAAAAGTTGGTTGCTGCCAACACAGTTCCACCTTTTCGTCTTTGGCCTGAACTGTTTGTATAAAGTAGTGTTATTTATTGTAATTGTGCACTTTTGCCATGTTCTCTATGTAACTTATTTTTCTTCCTCCTCCTCCTCCTGTTTACTCTTCCCCCCCTCCATCCTCTCTCTCTCTCTCTCTTTCTGTGGCTCCCGTTCCGTATTATCCTCGGCGTGGAACAGCTTGGTGGACGTCTCCAGGCTCTTCTTCACATGCGAGTGTGAGGCTCAGCAGCTCAGAGGAGCAGATCTGCGGAGGAAGAGGATGCCCAGAGAAGACCCTGACAGGTCAGAGCGCAACACGGATTACTTAACGAGATCTCTTCTCTTCTGCCGCCGGTCGCCTCCAGTCTCTGCCCATGTTTTTTTTTTTTCTTTTTTTTGTTCGGAGACGTCTGCAGGTTGCCACTCGAATGGCAATGTTAATGTTACACTCATGGAGCATTTGGTATTCATAAAAGCTTCCTGCTCTCCTCAAATGCACAGAGTGGCATCACTTTTTTTTTCATGCGTCAAAGGATACAGAATTTCAGTGGAGGAAATGGCCAAAAAAAGAAAATAGAACTTGTTTTTTTTCTTTTAAATCCCCCAAACCCAAAAGTTCCATCATGGAACCATTATGTATGGAGTTAAGTGTGTAAAGGCCATGTGGAGTGTGTGTATGCGTCACATGCTGAGGTGTGTGTTTGAGTTTGAGGTTTCTTACCTAGTTAGAGTCCACACTGTGCGGCTATCAATATTTCTCTCCTGTTGTGTTGCCATAGATTGTGTGTCCTATGAATACACATAAGGCAATGTTGTGGTTTAAGATCGTAAAACCGTGCGTGGACTGCTGGATCAGGAGGTGTGGTGAGTGTGTGCGTACGCATAAAGGATCTGTTTTAAAGGGAGGCAACACTCTCTTTAAAACAGCATATTACCTCTGCAGAATTGCGTCTGGGTTTTTCTGTCCCTCCACAAATGAAACACACTGGGAGTCGCAGCAAACACACCGCGTGCGTGCAGGACACCCCACGGCGTTAGTGTACTAATGGACTCTTCTCTGGATAAACATTCTCTTTAGGGCGCCCTGTCAGGGAGCCGAGGGTTTGGAAGTCAGGATGGATAGGTGAAATCAAGCCTGTGTATGTGGGTATGTACACGTGTGTAAAAAGCAGAACAGTGTGGCCGCCTCGCCACAGGATAGGGGGTTCAGGTGCAGGGCGAAGGTAAATCTGCGAGGACAAGTGCCTGCACACTGACAGTTATACATGTCAAATCCTTACGTTTTGAGCACCAAAGAGGAAAGTGATTGAGAATAGTCATTTCAAAGCTGATGCACAAATAACCAATAGATGATAAAGACCCGGACCTTGTGTGTGTGGAATTTGCATGCTCTCCTCATCTTCCTCCAGGTTCTCTGGTTTCTTCTTTCTGTCCAAAAGCATGTATACTAGGTGAATCGGTGACTAGAGTAACTGTAGCTGTGATCATATGAGTGAATGGTGTGTGTGTGTGTGTGCGCCCAGTTCCCAGAATGGACTCTGATAGCCGTGACTCTGAGCAGGACTAAGCGGTTATAGAAAGTGAGTGAAAAGTGTACAGTCATGTGATACTATACATACACAAAAGACCCCTAAACAGCTTGTAACAATGCAAAACTGAGACTGAAATTGTGATTCATAAGTCATGTTTCCAGAAGACAGGATTGTGCATCATACCTCCCCAACCACTGCCACTCAAACAAAACAAACTCTTTCACTGTGTAAACCATGAACAAGTTTAATTCAGGATTTTTTTTTTTTATTACCTAGCCATTTTGTGTTCCAGAACTGTTTAATATGAAACATACGGGAAGCGTTTCACGTCTACTAGATTGCCCATCAGAGTTTATGAATTAAAGTGCTGATAATCTGTCTGCATGGTAGTGGTAGATGTCTGCTGCCAGTGACAAATTTGTGAATGGGCAACGTCAGCAACCGCCCAGGGTGACACCTTGTTGTGAAGGCACAGTCAGAAAAATTATACTTCTGAAAAGACAAAAACATGAAAAATTTTGATGTGGTACAAAAGTTAAAACCAAACAGTGAAGCTTGTGTATCATTACACCGCTACTAAACTGTAAGTGTGCAGAAAATTAATTCAAACCTTAAAACTCCATGACTCTGACCTGTTAATGCAACAAGTATGTCTAGCAAATATGCACCCCTGCCTTTGTGGATTGGGCCATTGTCATCCTGAAAGGCATGTATCATCACTGGATAAAGGTCATCTCTCACATTAGTGAGAGAGATTAGTAGGATTTAGTAATGTGTGACTGAATCAGCAGAATGTGTTAGTGGGCAGTGGTGGTTCCTAGAAGGTAAGGTTGCTGATTCAAACCCCCAACCACCAACGTGCCTCTGAGGTGCAACTGAGCAAAGCACCGTCCCCACACACTGGCCCCTTTCATGGCTGCCCACTGCTCACTAAGGGTGATGGGTTAAATGCAGAGGACACATTTTGTCATGTGCATCGTGTGCTGTGCTGCAGTGTTTCACAATGACAATCCCTTCACTGTCACTTTACAGATTAGCCAGTGTCAAACCGCAATGACTTTTACAGCTTGTCCCACTAACGTTTTACAGGGGTTGACATGAAAAATGTCGACACAAGATGCACGTCACTCAGAGTTTACCACCCAGACTTAGCCCACGTTCGGCAAAGGCAGACAGCTTGACCCTCTGAGGTGAAAGGTGTGTGTTGTTGTGCAGCTGGTGTCAGGTGCGCATCATGTCTTATTTGTGATGGAGTTGAGGGGAGAGGGGAGGTTGACTGAGGGCAGGAGAGGTGCTTATTGGTGGCCGGGAGCCCAGAAAACAGCACCTGCTCATCAGTCACAGGCTTCCAGCGGGGAGAAAAATGTTCTGCAGACACATCCAGTACAACCTCTCCCTCCGTCTCACTCTGCTCCATTATTACCCCAAACTTCACATCTTCCAGGAGAAATAAAATCTACACTCTCTTTTAAAGACCAATTACAGCATCTAAAGGAGAATTAAATTATCAAGTGGACCACAGACAACAGAGAGGAATGTGTTTGTTCACTGAAAAATCCGGTTTGGCCAATTTAGCTAAAGCCATTACTATAATAGATTCACATTAACCATCCAACATACACAACGTGCACAAAGTGGACGTGTTTCCAAAATCTCAGCACTTCTCCACTTTCTTCCAGCAGAGAATAATCAAAGCTGGCAAATCACGTTCAAACAGCGCTTATTACATTGGACATGTCCGACACGCCGTTAGTGGCAATTAAACCTATACTTTTATGAAGTCTGCTGCTCGTTTTACAAAGAAGTAATTGCTTTTTATCGCTCTTATTTCTCTTTTTATGGGAGCCTGTTAGCTTGTTAGAGACACCTGGGTATGAAAAAGAAGACAAAGTTTCTCTGTGGCTGAATGCACATCACTCTAACAAATTAATCTGTCCAGACTGCTGGCCGGCCAAGCTCTGGGCCTCCCAGCGCCCCGCAGCCGCATTTTACTCCAAAGTTATGGTTTTTAACAGTTTTAATTGTTATTGTGACGTTTAAACTCGGTGCCAGAAAAAACTATGCAGTGGGGAAAGTGATAACAATTTACTGTAAGATTATCAGGACAAAACTACCTAATTACAGTGCATAAAGCAAATTGATTTGAGTTTTCATCAGTCACAGATATAAATATGATCTTGTCATGGCAGCAAAATTGGGCAAAATACTTGGCAGTGGCTGCCTACATCAGTGGTTCCCAACCTTTTTTCTCTGAAGCCCGCCCCCCTGCCTGTCTCAAAACACAAGCCAGGACCCCCCCAACCCCAATTCCTTCCCACATACACACATTAAAAGAATAAATTAATTCATTACAAACATTTAACTTGCAAAACAATAAACAGCAGCACAATACATTTCTTCTTTTAGCTGATGGTCTTCTCACTCATTCACTCACCGTGTGCAGGGCGGGGCACACACACACACACACACACACACACTGAGATGCCAATTCACCAAGCGTACATGCCTTTGAGAGTTGGGAGAGCATGCGATCTCACAACCTTGGTGGCATTCGACCAGATTTTTTAACCACTGCGCTACCATACAGCCATGTTGATTGTTAAAAATATTATTTTTTATGAAATTAACATGCCATTCACTCACTCACTTCAGTAACCTGCCTTGGGTGGGGAGCCAGTTCACTGCAGCTGGCACACACTGTTCACTCACACACTCACACATCTTCTGTGAATCTAGTAAAACTGCAAATTTGAAGTAAATGAAATTCATTTGCCATTTTTTATTTTTGTATAATAATTCCATGCATACTGTAATAATAGACACTCTCTCTGCAGGACTCTGCATAATATCCTAATGTTTAACTTAATAACAGAATAATAAAATATACTGGCGCCAGTGTGAGTCTCTCACGCACACACACACACATGCTCACACACTCTGAGGGAAAGTGACGGCTCAATCAGCACGCATGTGTGCGCGCACGTGTGTGTTTGATTGGAAATGAAAGGCCAGTGATGTGACGGCTGCGCAGCTGAATGCTTTAATGCTGTTGCGTGTTGCGGGACACTTCTGCGAGAGGAATCTGGGCAAAAGAGGATTGTGGGTGCCAGTCAGCCTTGACAAGTTATGGTCTTACTCCAGGGTTCGTACGATCAACAAAAATCTGGAAAAGTAATGGATTTGAAAAGAGACATTTGTAGATCAGTTTTGAAATGCGAAATAAACAGAAAGTTTATTGGAAAGTGATTGAAATCTGCTTGACACATGAATGTATAACGAAGTAGATAGTTCCCGTAAGACTATGCAAAAATAAATAAATAAATAAATCGTTTTCTACCTTTACAGCTCCAACATATACAACTCGCGTTGATCTGTAGTAACTTTACGTAGTGAACCACATCACCTGGTACTGCGTGCTTTGCTTCTTTATTCCAGCACCTCAGCAGCTGTGAGTCTCCTTTTAAAAGTAAAGTAAAACACAGCTGAACCTGATGGTGCCTGTTTTATTTGGGCTTGAACTT